>NW_021604604.1:1997886-2017090 GCF_004785775.1 Grammomys surdaster
TATCTATCTATCTATCTATCTATCTATCTATCTATCTATCTATCTATCTATCTATCTATCTATCTGCTTTCTCTGTGCAACTCTGGCTTTCCTGGACTCTGTAGATCTTGAATTCACAGAGATCCACCTGCCTCTGCCTCCCAAATGCTGGGATTAAAGGCATGTGCCACCACCACCTGAATTTTTTAAAATATGTTTAAGAATTTTATTTATTATTACTGTGCGAGTGTGTATACAAATGTGCTATGGCGTGGGTGTAGAGATCAGAGGACAGACAGCTTTCAGGAATTGGTTCTCTTCTCACTATATGTTCAGACAATTGAACTTGGCTCATCAGGCTTGGTGGCTAGCACCTTTACTTGCTGAGCTACCTTGCTGGCCCATGAATGAATATATACATACATACATACATACATACATACATACACGCACACACACATATATGGTGGTTTTTTAATATATATATATATATATATATATATGTATATATATATATATATATATATATATATATATATATTTTAAAAGATCTTGATGTAAGTTGTATGATTTTGAATCATGTTATGGGGACCAGTGGTTTCTGTCTTGTGGTGCCAACTGTGTGGGCTGAATATGCTCTATTTTTTCCCCCAATCTACAGTGTCACTTCTGCCTCCTGTCACTCCCAGACACATATGAAATACTGTCTGGGGTTCAGTATCTGCTCTGTTGCTCTACTCAAGGTTCTGCTCATAATATACACTGTATAAGTTTTGGTGGGCATAGGCCAGTGCAGCTGCTATGGGCTTGTGGATGAGTTTTCTAATTCAGTATGCGGTCTTTAATGTGCTCCCTTTTATTGGAGGAATAGTTTTGTCCTCTAATTTTTCAGTTGGATGTTAAGTTTATTATATTTTTAGTCTTTTCAAAGCTAATAAAGTTTATAATTTCCATGTTTATAAAATCATAGCTACCAAGTTTTAATTCCAAGGTTTTTTTTTATATTCTCATTGTGATTAGTTTTTTTGAGAGATAGGTTTAGAAATAGGTTGAGAGATAGGTTTAAAATGTCCAAATAAGTGGCATTTTTTATAATGTATCACTTTGCAATATTTTCCTACATTCTTTACGATAGAATATGTAGTCTGCACGTTCCTCATTCTTGGCTGTTGGTTGGGGCTAGTGTACAGTCAGATCTAACTACTGTTCTGTGTTTGAAAGACATTACACTCTTCATTTCAGCAGGCCTGCCATCACTGAGCAGGACTGCTGCCATGATGCCTACCTTCTTCAGGTCTTTCCTTTGCAGTAGGAGACAGGTGAAGTCTTTTGTGACAGTGTGTGTTGTTGACACTGGATACAGCCATGTCAAGTACCCTAATGTGCCTCATCCCCATGAAGGTGCCAAAGCCTTCCTTAGGTGAGCCTGAGAGACAGCAAAGTCTTCCTTGGGTCAGAGTGTCAGTGTCAACAGTGTGTGCAGAATATATCCACTGTAGCTTTTTCTCCCCCATGTGTCCGCCCTGAAGACTGAACTACTTCCCTGCAGAGAGACTGTTCCTACTGAGAAGAGCTGAACCTGCCTCCTTGTTTCTGTCTGTTGTCTGTAATAATGACCCCTGTTAGGGCAGTCCCTGGAGCCATGTGGGACACAGCACTTTTCTTCTTGCTGTTGTTTATTGATTCATTTTTTATAAGTTTCAGATTGCTGTGACCTCCTGCCTAGCTAAGGACACTTGGGATTGCATGAATAAACATTTCTCTACTGAGTTAAAGTCTATTTTGTACTTGGCCTTATATTAGTTTAGTAAAATTAAGCTTCTGTATTTTCTGATTTGTATACTTTCCATTCTTGGCCTAATCCTTAATCTTTCACCTTTCACTATTATCCTTGTACATAGCTGCATTTCTTTATGTTCTATTATATTTAAGTAGTCTGATAAAGTATCTCTCAACCTCGAATGATCAGTCTTTATCTGTGTTTTGTACTTTCTGGTGGTTCTGTCATCCCTCCACAGGCTGTTGTCTGATTGTTCTGTCCTCCATCCACTGGCTGTTGTCTGATTGTTCCATCATCCATCCACTGGTCTTTGTCTGCTTGTTCTGTCATCTCTCCACTGGCTTTTGTATGATTGTTCCGTCATTTATTCACTGGCTGTTGTCTGACTGTTCCGTTTTCATGGAATCTGAATTATATCTTTTAGATATACCTTCAGGGAAGATCACTGGCTATAATGAGAATTCTGGAATTTTGGTTTCTTAAAAAAAAAATAAATATTATAAGAATGTGCTTTAGTTTTAATTCTAGGTGTGGAGATGTGGGACTGCATCTGCATCGAATAAGCTGACTATGATTTGCCTCATGTTCTAGCAGAGACTGCATGATGTTTGCAATTCTGGGAAATTTTCAGAGGGTATATAAATGCCAGGGCCCCATAGGTGGACTTGGTGGTTGGTGGAGGTTCAGCAGGATTGGTTGCAGTTTGTTAGTTATGCTAAAGAAGAAACAAGAAAGAAGTCAGATTCAAGGATTTCTCTCTCCTGTCCCCCTCCACAGGTCCCTCCATCCCACTCACTCTCCCTCCCTCCTTCCCTCCCATTTACCCCCCCCCTCTCTGCCCCCTCTCTCCTTTCTTTCCTATCTAATGATAGGGGATGAAACCAGAGGTATTCCTGGGAAAACCTACATTGTAGCAAAGACTGGCTACAATTGGTCATAAATATCTTCTGTTTATCTTTAGGTAGAATTATATTACTTTTCATTCTTAAAAGTACTATGGTGAAATAATAGGTTGACAACAGTATTCTCTCATTTGGAGATGCCAGTTATAGCTTCTGGTGTTGCTAACTGCCTTTTAAGGTCATCTCTTTATCAGTATTTATTTATCAGTATTTATCATTGCGTCAGGCTGTGATGCAGTGAGTGTGAGATTTCATTTCGCTGTCCAGCTGAGACTTGTGTGACTTTGGTTACATCATATCAGTTCTGTGCTTTATACTATCACGTCCCTCCGTATGCCCCATCATTTCCTCAGGAACTCCTCATCTGCCTCCACAGTCCTTCCCAAACTCTCCCCTGCTCTGCCTAAGTTCTTCACACCTACTTTCTACTTTGCTGCTTTATCTTTAGCTGTGTCTAATCTCTTCAGCAAGTTGCAAATTTCACTTGTTTCATCCCTCACTAAAAATAACACCACTTTTTTTTTTAAAAAAAATGACCTCATCACCTTTAAAATACCACTTATGGTATTTTACTGCCTTACATAAAAGGAAACAGTTTTATTTTTGCATCAATTCCAGAAGCAGAATACCTGCCTACAAATCTAAACATTGACATTTATAAAACTGGCAAGTTTCCTTACATGAGCCCCGAGAGGAGAAACAGTTCCTCCCATGGTTCATGTGTGTTGTTATTGACATAATTCATCTCTAGTAGGTCCGATTGTTGTGTCTGACTCTTGCAGATGGAGACCATTTTCTCCTGAAGCACATGCTCAAGTTCTGCTGGTATGGGTCAGAACAGTAGACGTAAACATTTACCATTATCAATATTTGTCATAGTGTATTGAGTTCTGTGTATCCAAATTATGTTTGTCCTTTCCGGCTTGAATGTAGCTGCCTGCGGCCACGGATCAACTAGGTTTACCTGAAAGGGGGTCTGGAAATGAAGAAAGGAACGGAGGGCAAGAAAAGATGAAGGCAAGACAAAGTTCTCTGATCAAGGCTCGAAGTTTAATGTTCAGCTCTTAATTTAAAGGGAAAGCCCCACCACTGAACCCCTTCTTGCTTCAGCCGGAGATGGGCGAGGGGAACCCATCCTTAGTCACAGCCTAAGGTGTCTCAAGGCAAGCTCAGTGGGCAGTTATTCTTCTAAGTTCCTGTAGCAGGCTGTGCGTGCAGCCAAGGTGGGTAACTCCACCTAGGTCCTATTATTTTTGGTCTATTGTGGTAAACAAGGTCTTTCAGGCCTACTCAAGGCTGGGGGGAGGACTTCCTTTTTGGAGACCAATGGGAAGAAGGATTTTTTCGTGCAGGGTTTTAAGTGAGCAATTTATCCAGAGGCCTGAGAAATCAGCATGAGGTTCACAGCAGCCCAGAGTCATGTAGGGTTCCTGGAAAGATGATTATAGAACAGAAGAGTTTATCAATAACTAAGCCAATCCAGAGCTGCTGTTGGAGTCAGGTGGCTCTAACATTTTGGTCTTCTGCAGTTAATTTGCTACCAAGAAACTACTAACCTTGCCTATAATTGTTGATATTTTTAGGCTGAATATTGTTGCCTCCTCCAAAATGCAGCCTCTCTCAGTCAAAGCCAGAGAGAGCCTTAATTTCCAACTTGTTCGTTATTCCTGTTTTGTCCAAGGTGCCTCGAAGAAGCCTACATTGACATTTCCTTTATGGTATGTGGACATTTTTATAACATTCTAAATTTATCCTGCTCATAAATTCTTAGCAGGAGAAATCACTCATAATTTCCTTTTCATTTTCCATAAGCAACTTGCCCTGAAGACCTAATATAGCCCCCAAAGGATTCTTTAGCTACAAAATAATGAGGACAGCTATGGCTTTGGTTACAGACCCCAGTGGTCCTTCACAGTTGATCATTGTCTGCCAGATATTTCCCAAGCCCCTCTGTAGGGAAATAATGCTAAAACAACGGGATTTGTCCCCAGTCAAAGCAGAGGTGAGGAAACAATCTCCTTCATGCTGATAGATTTCTCATGGGGTGAGTAGAGATGTTAAATAGAAAAGCATACTCAAGCCAGGCCCTTTATGTGCACCAACCTCAGCGTAAGTTGACTTGGTTGTTTTTGAGAAAGGGTCTCATATAACCCAAGTTAGCCTCCAAGTCACTCAGTAGCTTAATTCCTAATCCTCCTGCCTCTGCTTCTGAGTGCTGGGGTTACAGGCATGAGCCAACACATTCAGCTCAGTGGCATTTTAAAATGGGAACCATACTTATAGGGTTTTTTAAATGATTCATCTATTTTCATTTTATGTGCATTGGTGTTTTGCTTGTGTGTATGTCTGTGTGAGGGTGTTGGATAACCTGAAGCTAGGGTTCAGACAGATGCGAGCTGCCATGTGGGTGCTGGGAATTGAACCCAGGTCCTTTGGAAGAACAACCAGTGCTCATAATCTCTGAGTCATCTCACTAGCCCAGTATAGACTTTAAATATTGGAAATTAGTAATCATTCCATCCCTCCAGCCCACTTTAGCAGATACCATGTAAACAAAAACTCTCAAATCACAAAAGTTAGCCCTTCCTTGGGGTCCAGCTGAAAGGCGGCTGCAGGTCGAGGACCCCTTCCAGCTCAGCTGTCGTAAGCCCCGCCCTTACTGTCTTCCCCTGTGAAACTCCCACCTTATAATATTTTATAATCGTGCCTCCGGCTGCAGCTGATTGTTTTTCCAATCCATCCCATACCTCATTATTTTCAATCTCCTGGGTCTCAGCAGACTGATTGCCTGCCTGTGGCCATAAGAAGACGGTGTTCAGAGTGAATAAAAAGGATGTCATATTAAAATAAGCCAAAACTGTTTTAAAGCCCGAAGTTCTGGCAACGCCAGTCTTAGGCACCCACCCTTAGAGAGCGTGTGCGTGTTTCCAGTTCACTCAGCCCCTACAGCCTGTGCCTCCCAACTGTCGGTATTACCTTATGTGTTGATCCCCAAAGCATTGCCCTGACTCTTAGCTTGACTGAAATCTGCACATAGAGAGGGAAGAGTTTCGTCCTTGTGACCCATAACCCATATCTAAGGAGAGATGAGAATAGGAAGGGACAGAGACAGCCTCTGCTTCCACCGTTAGGAGTCCAACAGGAGGACCAGACTACATGACTATAACAAATGTGCAGAGGGCCTAGGCCAGTCCCATACATGCTTTCTGGTTGGTGGTTCAGTCTCTGTGAGTGTCTGTAGGCCCAGGCTAGTTGATTCTGTTGGATTTTCTTGTGGTGTCCTTGAACTCTGTGGTTCCTGCAACCCTCCCTAACTTATTCCACAGGATTTCCCCAAGCCCTGCCTAATGTTTGGCTGTGGGTCTCTGCATCTCTTTCCATCAATTGGGCTGGGCACCAGTCTATGAGTTTAGCAGACTATCGATAGAAGTCATTTCATTGACTTTTTTTTTCCAGTTGTGTTTGGTTTGATACGTCTCGGGCCATCCAGTCTCTGGGTCCTGACACTCCAGGCAGTATCAGGAGTGAGCTCCCTCTCATGGCACGTGCCTCAAGCTGGACTAATCATTGCTTGGCCAATCCCACAATGTCTGCACCACTTTTTCTAGTCCATCTCCAAGATGCACCCCAATTCCAGTTGTCTCTCCTAGTACTTTCTCCCTCCACCCTTCCCCAACCTGATCCCTCCTGTTCCTGTCCCCCACCATCCCTCCTCCACCCCCATGTCTATTCTATTTCCCCTTCTCAGTGAGATTCAACTGTCCCCTGTTGAGCCCTCTTTGTTACTTAACTTTTCTGGGTCTCAGGATTGTAGCATGGTTATCCTTTCTTTACACCTAATATCCACTTATAAATGAGTAAATACCATGGTTTGTCTTTGTGGGTTTGGGTTACCTCACTCAATCACTCAGGATGATTTTTTCTAGTTGCATCCATTTCTGCAAATTTTTTTTAGCAGCTTAGTAATGCTCCATTGTATAAACATACCAATTGAGGGACATGTAGGTTGTTTCCAGTTTCTGACTATTACTAATAAATCTGCAGCTTTTGAGAGCTTTTTCCCCCTGGGTTGCCTTATCCAGCCTTAACAAAGGGAGGTGCCTAGTCTTACTGCACTCAATATACCAAGACTGGTTGATATGGATGGGAGGCTTGCCCTTTTCTGAAGATAAATGGAGGAAGAGGAGTCGCTTGCAGAGGGGAGGTGCAGGGAAAGAGTGGAGGCATAGGGGAGGGACTGGGAACAGAAGAGGGAGGGAAAACTTCAGAAAGAAATTTTATATATATCAATCACATATATATAATACATATATGTTTTATATATACATATATATTTATACATACATGTATATTATATATATATATATATATATAATTTTTAAAAACAATTTTAAAGGAAAGGAGGAATTAAGAAGTGTAGGGTTTTTGGTGCACACATTTTCCTGAGCTAAAAGGCCTGTCAGCACCACTCCTTGACAGTAACTAACACGGTGTGAGAGTCTGTAGTGTGGCAGTAGGTGTTTGATGTGCATCAGTGAGTTCTCAACACTACTCGGTGAAATTGGTATAGAGTTCTGGTTGCTTCCTTGCACCATGCAAAGAGGAAAATGAGTGTTTAAACAGTGTTTGTTCTGAATCCTGTGTTCAGTTGTCTTTATGGGCTTCACCTGCAGGTTCTCTAACTTTGGAAAAATCTTATTTCTAAGAAGCATAGCATCGAAAATCTTCAGGTGACTAGGCTTTATTCGGATGAGTAATACTGACCCGAGTCAAGGTGACAAGCTTTAAGACATGTCTCAGCCCCCAGACAGCTAGTTGTGGCCACATACCAAGTTCTTGCTTGCCGTTCAGAGGAAAGGCAACTTCTTACCAGTTCCTGAGAAGCAGGCCGCATGAGCTTGAAACTGTGTTTCCCCTTTCGAAGACTGACCCTAGTTCAGATTTGAACCTCAGGGTAACCTTAAAATGAGAGCCTTGCATAGTTGACCCCAAGTTCATGGTGCCATGACTGCCACCCCAACTATTCCTACCTCAGCTGTGTCTCTTGTGTTTCTCTCATGTGTGGCTGCCTGGACAATAGAGACATGCAGTGCTATAGATGAGGCTACCAGAGCAGGCTCAGTCATTTTTCCAAATCTATATGGCTAGGAAGAAAAAAAAATCTGAACTTCAGAGCTTAGAAAATTTAGAGCTATCTACCCCTTTGTGATATGTTAGGAATACAAAGAAAAATGGGAACATCAGGTTAGTACTATTTATCTGAGTAAAATTTAGTCACTATTCAAGACATGTTGTTACATAAGAAATAAGGTTTTTCCAAAATGAGAGAGCTTACTGAGAAGTGTGGAGAGAAAACTAAGAACACAGAACTAGGATCATTTACACACGTACTTTTTTCTTACTGTGTAACTTGAATGTGCTTTGGATGGCTGACTTGGACCACCCTCATGAACAATCAGTTTCCCATAGGACAGCTGACTTAGAGTTAGGAGATACTAGGGATCCATCCCGTCTGCAGACACCAAACACAGACACTATTGCTGATGCCAAGAAGCGCTTACTGACAGGAGCCTGATAAGGCTGTCCCCTGAGAGGCTCTGCCAGAGCTGGTCCAACACAGATGTGGATGTACACAGTCAAACATTGGACTGAGAGAAGGGACCCTAATGGGGAAGTTAAGGCAAGGACTGTAGGAGGTGAAGGGGTTTGCAACCTCATAGAAAGAACACCAATATCAACCAACCAGACCCCCCAATGTTCTCAGGGACTAAATCACCAACCAGAGTACGCAGCGGGTACTCATGGCTCCAGCTGCATATATAGCAGAGGGTGGCTTATCTGGCATCACTGGGAGGGGAGCCCCTTGGTCCTGTGGAGGCTTGATGATCCAGGATAGGGAATGCTAGGCTACTGAGGCTGGAGTGGGTGGGCAGGTTGGGGAACACTCTCATAGGAGCTGGGGGGGGGTGTATGTGGAGGGGATAGGGGATGTGGAGGGGAAACTGGGAAGGGGGATAACATTTGAAATGTAAATAAATAAAATAACCAATAGAAAAAGGGGTTAGGTGATACAAACCTCCTTGGGGAAAACACTTTGATCTACTCACAGTTCCATTCTCTGCTAATTAAAGTGCTAAACACATAAAACACACTTGCCATCCTACATGTACACAGTGTACATCTCATTCCTATCTGAAATTCAAACAATCGTTTGATTCATGCTAATTATTATCTTAAAACAGTGAGCTAGCTCAGCAGGTAAAGTCACTTGCCAACAAACATAATAACCCCAATTCAGTCCCTGGGACCCACATAGTCCCACAGGATATCTATCCTCTGACCTTCCTTCACCCATGTACACACACACACACACACACACTAAATTTTTCTGAGTAGCAACCAAAATATGGGTTAATAACTTTCATTTGGTTTGATAAAAATGCCTGAGAAGAACAACTTAAATAAGAAAGACTTCTTTTAGCTTATAACTTCAGAAGTTTCAGTCTGAACTTGGTTCCATTTTTGCATAGGCCTCTGGTGAGGTGGTATATTATGGCAGAAGGGTACAGCACAGTCTCACCTCGGAGCAGAAGCCTCCCACCCCCCTTCCCCGACCCCTGTGGCCTTCCTGCTGCTAGACCCTGCCTCTTACTGCTCCATTCAGCTATGTCTTATCAATGGTCAAACCACTGATAATGTCAGAAGTTTCATGATCCACTCAACCCCTCAAAAGCTCATATGAGCTGCTGACCAAACCTTTTCCAGAGAAACCATTTCAGGCCATTTTTAGACTCGTCCTACAATAGTTTCCCAAGCATGTATCAGAAGCTTGCCCAATGCTGCCATTCAACTTCTGCATTCTAGAATATTCTCTCTCATATCGCTCTCTATAGCTTTCTTGCTGCCAACACTGACTTTGTAGATGTGAAGTAGATTCCACGTAACTCAGTCTGTTTATCATCTTTGGTAACTGTAACCTTCTAGAAGCTGCTCATTTATCCTTCTATGGTTCTGACTGATGTCAGAGCCACGCTGACTGACTTCATATAGCATCTCTCACAGTCGCCCTTTCTCCATCCTTCACACTTGTTACCACAGGTTATAACTCAGGTGCCATTTCCCATTGTGAAAGATGTGAGCTGAGGTCTGGGATGAGTAAGACCTCCTTAAGGCAATGCCTACTCTTTTCTATTCTAATTCCTCATTGGGAATATGGCTGAGCAGAAAGCCGTTTTGGCAGGCAACACTGAGGCAGGATAGCATGTGCTTTGAGAAGGCCCAGAGCTCACTCACATGGACAAAAGTTCGCTTGTCAGCTGGACTACTCAGATCTTTTTCTGAGGGAACTGAGTTTTCCTCCTCGAAAGAAACTTTGAGTGGTATTTTCTCTAGAGCAGTGGCTCTCAACCTTCCTAATGCTGCTATCCTTTAAGTTCCTCATATGTATTAACTCCCAACTCTAAAAATTATTTCCTTGTTACTTCATAACTACAATTTCACTACTGTTATGAATCATAATGTGAATATCTGATGTGCAGGATATATGATATGTGACCCCTGTAAAATGGTCGTTTGACCCCCAAAGGGGTCTCAACCCAAACATTGACAACTGCTACTCAAGAAGCTGACATGGTAGGATAGTCTAGCCTTGGCAGAGTAGGGGACAGGGGAAGCTCAGGGTACGTGCTGCTCAGAACTTCTGTCCGTCCCAACAGTCATTTTTCAGAACATCTGACTTCTGTGTGACTGGTGTTGAGATGGCAGCTGAGCTGACTTTTCAGAATCTTGATTTTAACAAAAACGTTTGCCTGACATCTGTAATGCCTCAGGAATTGAGTTCCACTGCAGACCATGTACAATCACTGGACACAACATGTACAGTAGCCTGCTGGCGCTACAGGTTTTATGCTCTCCAGGCAAGTGTACAGTGGGGAAGTCACACTGAGACCTGAAGTGGGAACTTAAAGTATCCAAAGCTAGTGCCTCCTCAAGACAAAGACCAGAATAACCAAGAGATGTAGCAGAGTTAACCCTTGGGCAAACTCTTTCACTACAATAGAGTACTGTGCTCTGCCCTATGGGCTAACCCCTTAGCCAGCCTTCTATGTTCATAGCCCAGATGATCAGACTTGTGGGTACTTTGTCCACTTTCCTGACTCCTTGCTCTTTACAGCCATTGATACTTGTCTCATATGCTACTCTCCTGCAGAGTTCTCCTCCTGTCCCCTCCTGTCAGAGCACTTTATGTGGGGTTCATACAGCACTTTTATTGCCCTTTTCTTTGGAGAAAGGGGAGAGTGTGGGAGACTAAGACACCAAGTAGATGGCACTGAAACTTTTCAGAGAAAGAGTTCTCTGGAAAATTGTGGATATGAGAGGAAGATGTCCCATTGGACCATCAGAACATGGCAGTGCATAGCTTGTTCTATTCAGAAACAGGAACCACTCAATCATCTCAAGAATAAAGCAGATGGAGTGGGAAGTGTAGACCAGCTCAAGGGGGAATGGCAGGCATGGAAGACAAGGCCAGGTAAGTTCCACATTCAGAAATCAGTAAAGAAAAAAAAATGATTACAACTTTTGAGAACTCGGTCATGATCAAGAGACCAAGTCTGCAAATTCATGAAGTAGAAAAAGAAGCTGAGATAAAATTCAAAATCTATTCAATGAAATAGTAACAGACCATTTCCCAAATCTGGGCAAAGAAACAGACATCTATTGCAGGATATTTAATCACACCATGAATCCTGAGATTGTGTTATCTCCTGGAAAAACCTGTTTCTAGTTGTGGTGTGGCTCAACACTAGCACACACCTTTAATACAAGAACTTTATGTTTATTATAAATAGGATTAAATAAAGTCAGCCATAGGTCAAGAGGCGGAGCAAGCAATCAGATGACAGAGTGGACATAGGAAAAAAATGTAGAGAGTGAGAGGAGTGTGGATAGAGAGATGCACGGGGAGGGGGGTAGAAGGGAAGGACATTGAGCCTATCTGGAGAAGGAGAGCTTCCTTTTGGGATGTCTGCTGAGAAGGAAGGTTACCTGGGATCGTTCTCTGCCTCTCTGAGCTAGCAGGCTTTCACCCCAGCATCTAGCTCCTGAATTTTCATCAGTAAAATCAAACATTTTGAGATTTTGTTAAAAACAACAGACATCTAAGAGGCACTTAGAATTACAAAAGGTCATGACCTGAAAGGAACCTATTATACATTATAGTTCAAATACTCAGACTGCAGAACAGAGAAACAGGATTGAATTCTGTAACAGAACAACTGCACTTCACTGAAAAAACGCAACCCTATCAGAACATCATCAGACCTCAGCAAAACCCCACAAAGCCAGGAAATCATGAATGACATATTTTAAGCCTTGAAAGTAAGAACTGCCCACAAAGATTACTATAGCCAGCAAAATTATCTTTAAAAATCCACAGAGAAATAAAGACATTCTTGAACATGCATAGACTAAAGCACTTCGTGACTTCTAGGCCAGCGTTAGAGAAGATACTTAAACCATCGTGCTCCAGCTTGCTTTCTGTTGCTGACATAAAACACTCTGACCAGAAGTAGCTGCCACAATCCATCACTGAGAGAAGCCAGAGCAAGAACTTAAGGCAGGAACCAAGAACTAAGATTCATGGAAGAAACTTGCTGGCAGACTCTCAGACGCAACTATACCTAGCTTTCTTATACAGACTAAAACCCCCTGCCTAGGGATGGTACCTCCTATAGTGGAGAAGGCCCTTCTGTATTAACAACCAAGAAAATCTCCTATAAACATGCTCACAAGCTAATCTAACTTAGGCAATTCCTCAACCAAAATTTTCCTCTCAGATGACTCTAGGATGTGTCAAGTCGACAAAGCTAACTAGAATAAATCTTATACACAGTGAATGGGGGAAAACTATACATAATCACACGATCATATCTGTTTTGTTTAGGAGTACTAGGGATTGAACCTAACGATTCGTGCATGAAGGCAGGTGCTCTCTACCATGTTAATTCAATGCCTATTTATGAATGGGAAGAAAAAGACCATAGTAGGAACTTAATCTCTCTGGCTGGAATATAGACACACCCTTAAAACACACCTTTAATCCCAGAACACTGAAGGTAAAGTTAGTTTGTGAGAAGGAGGCACGCATGTTTGAAAGTGATGTCTAATTGAGTGGCTGACAAAGTGATGAATCAGAGAAAGATTTGACAGAATAGGATATGCCCAACTCTCATGAGAGCAGAGAGAAAAAAAGAGGCTACTTAAGAGAGCGCAGAATGAGGAGAGAGGGCAGTTTTACTGGGACACTAAAGTCTGTAGCAACTGGTTCCAGAAAGGGACAGGGAGAAGGGGAGGGTGATGGGAGGGGGAGGGACGGGGAACAAGCTAGACACAGGTGAAGATAAAAAAAAAAAAGCCAGTGAAAGAGAAGCCAGAAGATTACAACAGATTGCCAAATTAGTATCAGGCCAAGCAGAGCAATTCAGGAGAAGCAGAGAGAGAAAGAAGCCAGATTGAATCAGTCAGCGTGGAAAGGAATTTTGAGCCCAAACAGCAGAGTTGACTAGCTAGCCAAAATTCAGAAAAAAACTAGAAAGGGTGAACTTATTCAGCAGCAAATCTAGAGGCTGAAAACATTCTAGGCCTAGATTAGCTTGTATGAAGGCTAGAAGCTTCTGGGACTGGCCTAGGTTAGCAGACAGAGGCAGTAAGCCTCTGAGACAACAATTACATCAGGTGAACAACAGATACTTTTACAGAAAAAAAGATGACTTGGAGTAGTGGAGGGACAGTTGGGGAAGGACACTCCTGGAGAAATTTGTAAGCAACACAGTACTGTACACTTAGATTTTTCAAAGACCTATTTTTAATGATGGTTTAATGACACTTTAACCTCCCTTCTAGCCCACCACGCACCTGAGGTGATGGAAAGAAAGGTTATTAGAATACAGGGGAAATGGCCCTGTTTAGAAATTGTTCTTTGGAGCAAATTCCGTCTGCATTGCTAGGAGATCAGCAGTTCAGTTCACAGGAATCATCAGCCGCAGCTCAGTCCACTCGCAAACACTTCATGAATACACCAGCAGTCCACCAGTTCGGTAGAGTTGGGATAGCAAGCACAAATCAGTGGCAGTGGCATGACCTAGCAGAGATAGCCAGGCCTCAGCCAAATAGGCACAAGTCAGCAGAAGGAACCAGCACCACCAGAGACACCAGCAGATGTTATCTGTGCCTCTCTCTACGAAGCAGAGATCAAGAAAAGCTAGCTATGCAAGCAAGAAGCCAAGCCCCTATCACTGCTGGTTGAGTCCTATTTATACTCTCTCCAAACAGCATGTGTCCACCACAGGTCTTGCCTCACCACATGTTTGCCTCAGCACATGAGTCTGTCTTAGCAAAACTCTATATGAGTCTTTACCAGCTGGCATCACTCTGCCAATTAGCCCAAGTCCACAGAGGCAGCAAGAAGCCACCTGAGCACCATCGGAAGGGTTTTGTTGTTGCTGTTTTGTTTTGTTGGTGCATTTTTCCCTATGGAGTCACAACAAACAGAGCTCAGCTATGCATTGTAAAGTCAACTAATACATGTGTTTCATTTGAGAAGAATCCTTCATCAAGTGTCCTTTCATGTGCTTGCTTTAGCAGAACATCCTTTCACCTGCGTCTGCTTCAGTGAACCATTCCTTCATGTGTCTGCCTTGGTGAAACATCCTTTCACCTGTCTCTGATTTAAGACAACACCCCTTCACCTGTCTGCCCAAGAAAAACACCATCCAACACAACTGACTTTCCAAAGAACCCTTAAGTTTCCATTTCACACTACCTCAATGTTACAGGTGGCGGTCACATCTCCATTGTTAGATTGGGTAAGACATTACTTTCTGTGGTGCTAGCTCACACTATTCCTTGTTTTTCTTCCCTTTTACACTTTGGTGGGGCTGGGGATCAGTCCCAGGGACAGCAGTATACTATATACATACTCTGCCACTTGGAAGCTTCTCTACTTTTGCCTGCTAGCTCTGATGAGGCCAAAGCTATGCTATGAAGACCATGTGCCAAGGAAGTGAAGGCAGCCTTAGCCAATAGCCTGCAAAGAACAGAACCCAGAAACAACCAACTGAACTTGTCTCCCATGTCTAGATTGTAGGACAGAATTCAGTCCCAACTAACACCTTCAGTTCCCCAAATCCTGATCCAATGTCCCAGCTAAAACCCACATCTGGGTACCTGGTTCTTTGAAGCTCTGTGGTTTTAAACCGTAAAGTCTGTGGGTAGCTATTTGTTTCACAGTAACAGATAACAAACACCAGACGCAAAAACCTAACAAGCAAGCAAACTGTGTGCCTATGATGAAGAGGATCACAGCCACTATTGTGGCTGAAGTTAAATACTGGAAATGCCCAATAATCATAGAAGAGCTAGGCCTTCCCACACTGCAGTGTAAAGAGAGGTGTTGCCTCTTGAAAATTTCTATGGCAATTCCTGTCCTAATTTAGACACAGCCAAAATGTATCCACATGTGCACCCAAAGTATATGTAAAACACAGACAATGATGTCCAAAATAGGAGTCATGTTACCTTGACCGAGTGCCAGTCAACAAGATCAAGCTTTGGATACCAGCACCAAGTTGACTGAATGTCACAGCTACAACTAAGGAAGCAATTCAGTATCCAGTGATTTGCACAAAAGCAGAACTTGGTCCAAATTGAGGGCAAAGGCTCGCTTACTGAATCTACACTGTGGTCATCACATTGGGAAAGAACTCTCTGGAGTCTTTTGGGTGCTAATTCTATTCAGGAGAATTCTCTTGTCATGACCTAATCACCTTGGAAGGCCGTGGCCCAATACCATTTTGTTCTATACCTTCTCATTGGGGTTAGGATTGTTTGTATAGATTTGTGTTATTCTTAATTGTGTCTGTGTCTCTTACGTAGAAGAATGCCAGGGCTGGTGAAGGCCAGAGGCTTACAAGTGGCTGTGAGCCAACCTACGGGAGTGCCAGGGACCAAGCTCAGGTTTTCCCCACAAGTACTACCTTGTTTTAACAGCAACACCATCTCTGTAGCCCTGGAGTTAGGATCTTAACACATGACTTTGGGTAGCAGGGAGGATGCAAATCATTTCATCCCTGGCGACTATCCTTTCTTAAAAATAGGTACAAGAAGCTGGGCATGGTAAGGCCTTTAATCCCTGCACTGAGGAGCCACAAAAAGGTGAATCTCTATGAGTTTGAGGCCAGCCAGATTTGCATAGCAAGTTCTAGGAAAGCCAGGGCTACATAAAGAGATAGATGCTGTCACACAAATCATGTATAAGAGAAAAATGGAGACAGGTGGACATTAAATGATGGGAGGGAATCCGGAATACTGTGATGGTTTGTATATACTCGGCCCAGGGAGTGGCACTATTAGAAGGTGTGACCCTGTTTGAGTAGCTGTGGCCTTTTTGGAGTAGGCATGGCACTGCAGGTGTGAGCTTTAATATCCTCACCCTAGCTGTCTGGAGGCCAGTATTCTGCACCATGCCTGCCTGGATGCTGCCATGTTCCCACCTTGAGGATAATGGACTGAACCTCTGAACCTGTAAGCCAGCCCCAATTAAATGTTTTCCTTTATAAGACTTACCTTAGTCATGGTGTCTCTTCACAGCAATAAAATCCTAACTAAGACAGATACAGTTAAGATATTATTTCTAGTCCAATATATAAAATACTGTGGAAGCTTTGAAATTCAGTAATATAGAACCCGATCAGATACATAGATGTCTGCTGTGACAGTAAGGCCACCTTGAAATCCACAATCCTGAACATATTTAAAAAAAAAAAGAAAAAGAAAGCAATCTACTTGGAAGGGTGGTAGATGCCCAGGGCCAGTCACAGTAACAGGGGGTGGGTTAGAAGGGACAAAAGATCACAGATTGGCTTTAGGTGTTAATTCTATAGAACTTCTACGGATACAAGGGAGCCACTGGCTTTCTTCAAAGTCTCCAAGCCACACATCCTGGGAGCAGGGAGCACTTGGAAATCAGGGTCACAGATGGGCTTGTGGAGATCTCCTGGACAGACCTAGAGAGAAATGTGTTCACATTCTTTCCAGCATATGCTCCTCCAAGCCCAAGTAGCCTTGATGCTGCCTGGTAAGAGGAACCTTTCTCAGGCATTGGGCATAGCCTGTTAGGGGGTGCGCCCTCTGGTGGTCAGAGCACTGCACACTATCCAGATGTTACTGTTTTTCCTCACTCATGGCTGATGAGTTTTTAAAGTCCAGAGTTAATTCTCACTCTGAGCCACTGTTGAAAATTGTGCTTTTGCCTCCCCTCGATATTTATGTTTTAAGTCAGCTGAGAGGCCTGACCTTACATGCTGTGACATCTGAATTTATATAGATTTAATTCCTGTCACAAGCCTAAATGAAACAGGGCAACTTGTTATATTGAGGCAAACAGGGGCTGCTCTCAGAATTAGTGGACTATAGGTCACTAGCATGCCACTAGCATCTTCCATGGACCAATGTCAGATCCTCCCCCAAACAAATAACAAACAAACAACAAAACAACCCAGAGCTCTCAGAGCAAGGAAGATGTGAATGCCCAACACATTTTCAAGTAAAGTAGAACATCTCAGTCCCCATCCCCACACTACCCCATCCCACCCCCGTCACATTCTGTGTCCTGTGTAGTGCAGGGTCTATTGTAGATCAGAAACCCTGCTAAGCATACGAGTAAATGTCTCCTATGTGGCAGGGCTGGGGAAATGGGGGATAACTATTGATCAGTGGAGCCAATTCCTCCAGATTTAGTTGGATGCACCCTTTGTTGCAGATGGCTTCTGAGGAGAGTAAGGGCAAACCCCAGCCGGGATCTATGACACTCAAATGTCAATGCTTGCTTTCTATTCGGGCATGGAGACAGTACAGGAGGAGGCAGAGCTGGGTAGGCAACAGACAGCAGCAAGCTTTAGGGTCCCAGTGAGTTCATGTAAACACAAGTGGAATGATCTGTTGAATCTAGCAGGTAGAGGTATGAGATTTAAACCTGTCCTCAGATCCCAAATGCCAACCGCTCAGATGATGTTAGAGGAGAGACATTTGCACCTGTGGGGAAAGCGCAGGGCTTCTGAAGGCTCTGCCAGCCTAGGTGCCTCAGGATTTGATATGTTGTGAGGCTATGGCTTGACTATGAAATGCACACTCCCCCATAGAAATTGATTTTGAACACTTGGATTCCAGCTGGAGACACTGTTTTGGGATGTTATGGAGGCTTTAGGAGGAGGAACTCGTGAGAGTTATGCGTTCAGAAATGCTCCTCAAATCCACATCTCGGATTTCATTATGAGACATTTCACTCTTGCTACTTCCTGACGAGCCTCCTCCACTCACCCCTGTTGCCATGGTGTTCTGCCTCGCTATGGACCCAGGAGCAGCAGAGCCAGGGACCATGAGAACGCCGAAAGAGCGAGCCAAATAAAATTATCCCTCTAGGTTATGATAGGTATGTATACGAACCACAGGGTCTAAAGACTCAGATGCCCGAGTAGAAACACAATGCTAAGGCTAAGAGAGAGTCCGCCGGCTGCTGCTGAGGCACTACTCCAAATCCAGATCCATAGACCACCATCTGCCTACTGAACAGCTTTGCTTCGTAAAATCCTTGTTTTGCTTAGCTCACCCGAGTCATGGGGGCAGCACATAAGCAATCTTTTCCTAAAGTGTAGCTAGACTCTTGGCACATTGTGAATTGTGGGAAACATGCAAACCACCCCTCCAGCAGAGCACCATGGTGCTGAAATATTTGCAGTAGGTCCTGCTCTTCTGTGCGTTGAAAATATCTATGCATCATCTCATACTTTCCTCCCTAACTGGTATGAAAGAGCAGTGCCTCTAGCAGAAACCCATACCCAAGCTTCCTGGAGGGGGCAGCACACGAGTCAAAGCCAAGAGGAATCACTAGGAAGCAGGCGAGAATCTAGATCGGGAGAACATTCCAGGCAGAGGAAGTTACTTGTGGCTTGGGCTTGTCTTAGGAGAGTGGTTGACACTGTGGGCAAGCCCTTGGCAGGAATGTCTAACTTGCATTAGAAGTCTCTCCTTTGAGGCATTTCAGACAAAAGGGAAGTTAATGTCATCTCTCTTTGGGATGTCAGCGGCAAGACATTTTTTTTAAAGATGTGTTTATCATGCATACAGCATTCTGCCTGCATGTATGCCTACAGGCCAGAAGAGGGAACCAGATCTCATTATAGATGGTTACAAGCCACCATGTGGTTGCTGGGAATTGAACTTGGGACCTCTGGAGGAATAGATAGTGCTTTTAAGCTCTGAGCTGTCTCCGCAGCCTCAAAGCAGGGCATTCTTTATCCAGTATGGCATTGCAGACCTGGTGAGACCCTCCTACTCTGGTCCTATTCCGTTGTGAGGACAAAAGAAATCTGATTACAGCTGTTGCAAATGATGTATTTGTTTTGGAATCCTTTCCCTCTGCCTCTCTTTCCAGGATAGGGAATACCTTTTTTTTTTTTTTTTTTTTTTTTTTTTTTTTTTTTTTTTT
>NW_021604604.1:2017190-2042902 GCF_004785775.1 Grammomys surdaster
CCCGGCTAGGGAATATTTTCTTGTTGTTTGGTTTCCTCAAGGTGCACACATGGACTTTCAGGAAGAAGGCTTGCTTGGAAAGGGGACTAACATCATAGAAGGACAAGACGCTGGGGCCCCAAGACTAGCGTGAGTATCTATATAAATGGCTGGGAACTCGAAAAGGAGGACAGATGGCCACAAAAGGAAATTGGACTATGAAGGCACACGTTGCTTCTTCATAGCACTAGGAAAGAGTCCAGCTCAAATCCACCTGTCATGTTCAATCTTAGGTCCAGTCTGTTGAAGACAGCACTCGGTGATGCTTTAAAGGCTGGCTCAAAGCAAAGAAAGCCCAAACAAGAATAATCAATAAGTAGACGGTACTCTTGGAAAACATACAATGCCCTCCGGAGAAGATGGCCTGTCCTGTGTTTGCCACCACTGGCACATTAGCATCCCTCCATTCTGCAGGGATGTGGTGACCAGTAAGGCTGGAGGACTGGTTGCTACTTGCTGTGGATAGCCCTGGTCTTGCATTTTAATGCTAATTTCGCTTTCCTGGGAGGGGCTGCAGACATGAGTGAATCCGTACACAGGTGACTTCTTGTGACCATTCTGCCAACCTTAATTTGTAAAATAAAGGCTAGAGCTGGTGGTTGGGCAGTAGAAGAGGAGGTGGAGCAGAACAGTTTGGGAACAAGGAAGAGAGAAGAAGGGAGAAGGAGAGGAGAGATGGTGGAAGACATAGACTCTCTAGCAGTCTCGGGTAGTTATTCATATAGGTAGGTAACTGGGTTAACAATTCTAATTGTGTGGGTATCTTGTGTATTGAGTATTTGCTAATATATAAATCCATTGGATAATCTTTAAGCATTAAGAGTCTTCACTTTACCGGGTACCTCCAGGATGGCTGATATTGTCTAGGGTTGAGGGTGGCGGAGTTGGCCCAGGGCCCATACATAGAGCCATGGACGCCATGGAGCTGACCGGAGGCAGAGGCCACACCAACCACTTGTGGGTCCTGGGCTGGCACCGCTGGCTAGCCGGTGCTGCCATTAGTGCCGGAACTTAGAGCGGGAGCACGATGGACAGACTGGGAGCTAGTCAGACCTGTGACTCGCTTTTTATAATACCTCCCGCTACAGCCACTGTTGGGTGGGCTTCTGTTTAACCTAGAACTATTGCTGGCAATGGCTTTAAGTGAAATCAAAGATGGTGACTGAAGGAAAGGATGCTACAGTGACTTCAGAGGTAGTTCCATCTTCAGAAGCCCAGTGAACATGGCTGAGGGGCCCAGGATGGGGGCTGAGTGTGCACACAGGAAGGAAGCAGAGGAGAATGGGAGCTGTCAAAAATGGGATGAAGCCACCAGCCTAACTTCGATGAGCCTCGCCTACATTAGGTAACACTGGAGACAAAAGGGCTGATGAAAGAGGCGACCCTTTGTCAGGCAAGAAGCAGACCAAGGATTTGGTTTTTGGCCTTGTGCCACTTCTGAGGTGATGATCAGAGGAACTGCCATGTCACCTCCTGACAGGAGCCACACAACGGCTGCAGAGACAGGCTTTCCTTGCTCTCTCCCCACCTCCTGTACCACATCTTCAGTAGCCCCTCTTCATTAGGGTTAGGATGTGGTTTTGTTCTACATATTTGTACCAAGTTACATAAAAATAGGGAGGGACTGTGCGGGCCACGCCATGATGCTGCTGCTTGACACGCAGTGTAGTCTTTGGGTACCAACCATTTGAAATGTCTCAGTTAACTATTGGGGACATTCTGGAGACCAATGGGGACCCAGGCTTGTGCCTTCATAAGGCCAAATCCAAATCCCACCGGCAAAGGCATCTGAACGCTATGAAAGCACCAGCCAGGTATAGCAAAACCCAAGCCCAGTTCTAAAGGTACCAGGAAGACAATAATAAGTAAGGTGCTTATAAATTCTGACTTTTTGAAGGCGCACAGGACATAGTGGTGCACAATTACAATCAGAGCACTTGAGGCTGGAGATGGGAGTTTGATGATGGCCTGGGCTATGTACAGAGTCCCTGCTTCTAAATAAATAGGTGAAATAACGTAGTTGAGAATCTGAGGGTGGGGTGGGCAGTTTCCCCAAATGATGGCTGAGACAAGTCTGTGGGAACTAACTGGTCTTTGTGGCAGCAATGACCTCTACCTTTGCCTCTGGCTTTTCCATGAGGAGAAGGTGCTTTCTGGCCTTGTCCCTTTAAGAAGGTCCTGGGAGTTTGGGGGAAATGCCTCCTCCACATTCCTTCTGAGCACCTGAGCCTTGACAAATCCAGCTGCCAACATTCTGCAGTCCTGTGGGAGGGCAATGCAGTCACCTTTGAGAAGCTGCTCCCTGAGCTGCTGCCATCTTGCACTGCATTTCCTTGGGTTCTGCCAATTCTGGGGTGCATCTCACTGTTCTCTATCTTTACTGTCGTCACAGCCTGGCAATGGCGCTGGTGGGAGATACTGCCTTATTTCCAGCTCACTGTTCCTCAGCTAACAGCCTTCCTTCTCAGGGCTGCGGAGAGGCTGAACTTTGCTGCTAGCAACTTTCACTGCCAGGCACAAATGACAAGAGTATACAGAGTCTAGAGTTAGTGAAGGACTGCCTTAGAGTGGAACAGGACTGCCACACGGGGGACTTTGGAAGATCTGTAGAGAAGATTTTCTTGTACTTCAATGAAGGCAAAAGTGGCATTTAGTGGTCCACGGATGCTAGAAGCCTGCTTTTAAGGATTGTCCCTGCCTGGAAAGCCAAGGTGCCATCCACTGAAAATTTATGAAGATGAAAACTGTGTTTGTAATTACCAGACATCAGAGGCCAAATCTACTTTACTTTTAAGCAATCTAGTCTTTAGTGAAGCCAGGAAGAATGGAGTTTGTTTTGAACTTTTATATCAGTGGTTCTCAATCTTCCTAATGCTGGGACCCTTTAATACTGTTCCTCATGTTGTGGTGACCTCCATTCATAACATTATAGTCACTGCTCCTTCATAACTGTAATTTTGTTACTATTATGAATTGTAATGTAAATACCTAATATGCAGGAAATCTGAGATGTGTGACATGTGACCCCTGTGAAAGGGTTGGTTCCCTTCCCCCAAAGGCATTGTGTTTCACAGGTTGAGAACCTCTGTTTTAAACAGTGGTCCACCCTTTGCAAAATGTCCTGACACATGATATTCATTGTCTTTGAGTCTGAGCACTGGTCTGAATGTATTTTCATTTGTGGCTGAGTTTTGCCGATGATGCGTGCTGGTGACAGACATCATGGCCCGGGATTATATTTCACTGGTGAATGGGTAGCCACATCCCTAAGGATTTCACCTCGTACAAGATTTTAGTTAAAAGGGGGAACTTATATGCAACAAAATCAAGATTCCTTCTCTCATTTCAAAAACCCTCTGTGTGGGGGCTATAGTGCCTCTTCCCAGATTTTTAGCTGACAGGTTTCAGAGCCAAGATCACAGAATCCCTTCCAGGAGGCCCTTACCAACAGCACCTCACCAGCTGAACAGTGTTAACAGCCACATGATTCCCATGTTGGATAGAGCAAGGTGATGCTGGCTGTAGCAGGGAGGACCAGTTCTGGCAAGAGGTCGCTGGCCCACACCTTGGAGTTTTAGATGCCAGTATTGGGCTGTGAGGAGAAGAGTGGTGATATGAGGCCAGGTTTGTACCCAGCTGCATTTCCCTCCTAACGATTAATGACTGATGACAATGCCAGCCTGGTGAGCAGAGTCTTGTCACCTCCCTTTTTTTGCTGAATGGGAAGGTACCAGAGCCCTAATAACCCCACAGTGGCCACTTTTCTGCAGTGTGCTTGTTTGAGCTAGGGATGGGAAACACCTGTCAACAGCACTGCCCTCCAAAGAGCCTCCATGAACAGTTCTTCTCCATGCAAAATGCCCAAGCTCCTCTCGATACAGCCCAAACCTTACCAGCCTGGGCCAGGATGCAGTGAGATCAGGAGGGAGGGCAGTGGGCAGGCTCCATGGGCGAGAATGGGAAAGACAGTGGATCTAAGCCCCTGTAATATCATACCTGGTTCTTATTAGGTGACGGTTGGTCATTACTGCTGCTGTGTTCACAGACTCAAGGAAATCTCAGGCGATTAAAAAATTAAGCATTTTGTGTGAGTTTAAGGTATACAGTGTAGTTTGCCTACTTTTGGGGAGCAGAATGTATAGAGCACAGTTTAACCCTCCTGATTTAAGGCTGTTGGGTGAGCCTCTGCTGCTAAGCTGGGAAGCATGGAGTTGGGGCAGGACCCTAGAGTGTGGTCCGATGAATAATTGTAAACCTAATGAAGACAATATGAGATTTTATTTAGTCTGTGCATGACAATGTCATTCTGCAAAGTCACTAGCTGGACACACCTGTCATCTACCCTGCAGCACAGATCAAGGACTGAATGGTGGGCCTGGTTAGCGGTTGTTTCCTAGCTGGTGTTACTGTCTCCTGTACAGAAACTAGCTTCTGTGCTATTGGATGGTACAGTATCTCTAGCATCTGTGTCCTCCCAGTGGCTGCTGGGGCGCTCCAATGTGTTATTTACAGAGCACCAAGGAAGCTGGTTAGCATCACAGGGACATCCAGGAAGAGGGTTGTTTACTAACCTGGTTGAAAGGAAACTGTAATCTGCTCCAATGACCAGTGGCTAGGTTTCCCTCTTCTGGAGTCTTGCCTCTAGTACTTCTCCCAGAGGTGAGCAGCATTTTGGAAACAGAGCAGACTGAATTGGGAACTCACATGCTGCCTGAGAATGTAACTTTGAGGAACCTCATTCTTGCACCCATGAGTCCTGTTTGTATTTCTCCATGCCTGTGTGAGGATTCTAGTCGAAGCAACTGTACCAGTCAAGCAGATCTGTGTTAAAGTTCTGTGTTGTCCCCAGGAAAGTCAAATGGCACCAGCTCCCTGAAGCGCCAGAAAGACCTATGCTGCATCTGTTAGGGCTCTGAGTCCCCTGTCTGCCCCATCAGTGGCTTGTCCACTCTGGGATTCGCCCCCAAGCCCCCAGCCAGAAATTTCATAGGGGCCAAATAGTACCATGGTTCTCAATGAAATTGTGCTAACAATAAACCTAACCTTTTCTGAGTGCCCAGTGCTGGGTTCTGACTTAATTTTTGTATGGATTGTATTTAATCCCACAGCCCTAAAAGCTAAATCCCAGCACGCTTCCATATTAACAGATGAGAAGTCCAAACTATGCTTAGATTTGTACAACTAGGAAACAGCATCCAGGAAACAGTACCACTCCTCCCCCCCAACCCCCCAGCCACTGACTGGTTCAGTGCATGTGAAAAGGCCGTGATAGAGGTCAGTTTACCCCTCCCACCTTTATATGTGTGCTGGGTAATGAAATCAGAGCATCAGGTTTTATGGTGACTTTACCAGATGAATCCTTTCACTGGTTCCATGAAGCTGATTTCCAAGAATCTGCCAGGTAGGTTACAGAGATTTATTAGATTAGTGACTGCCATAAAGGATGTTTTTTCTTTTGAAAAATATTTATTATGTATACAGCATTCTGCCTGCATGTATGCCTACAGGTCAGAAGAGGACACCAGACCTCATTACAGACGGATGTGAACCAGCATGATTGCTGGGAATCGGACTCATGACCTCTGGAAGAGCAGCTATCTCTCCAGCTCCACAGATTCTTAAGCAAATACGTATTTATAATTTAACACAACCTGAGAAACCAGCTGTTCTAGGCACCCACTACCCACCTTAGAGGTTAAAGTGACCAAGGTGTGGTCATAATCCACACTGTATGGGTTCTAATTTGACCTTGAGATCTTTGTACTTGGAACGTCCTTAAACCAAACAGCCTCTGTCTAGGATGTCCTATTAGCTTTCGCTGTGTAGCCCTGTGCAATGCGACAAGAACACAAACATAAAATACAGGGAAGAGAAGCAATTTATTATTTAAGGGTCTTTGAGTGCTGATGGAGATGGGGCAGGGTGATAGTGGGCAGACACAGAATAAGGCTCAGCCATCGGGCCAGGAGCAAGTGCAAGAGGACCTGGGGCCATGCCTTTATTAAGGTCTCATGCATGCTCCTGGGCCTTCAGCTGGACTAAAGTAGAAACCATTCACAGGTCTTGGGTGATAACCATTAGGCTTGATTATGGTTACCAGCTGAAGGGTATGTTAGCTTTGCAGTCAGTGAGGTAAGGAACCAACCAAAAGAGGAGGGGGAGAGTAACAGGCTGAAGGGGATGGAGTAAAGCTGGGTCCTAAGATAACAATGTCAGACTTAGAAATGGGTGCTGAGCCAGTACTTTTCTTCCTGCTGAGCACGGTTATGAGAAGCAGTCTGGGTTCTGTTTCTCATAGGAAGAGGAACATTGTCTCTGATGTTCCGGAGAGGCAGGCAGCAAGCGGCTAGGTTTGGGGCAGCCTTGAGAGGTCTCTTGCCCAGGGAACTTGCCAGTCTGCCTTACCTAGCTCCAAGGTATTGCGTGAAATACTAAAAAAGGCAATTCACGCTACCGCCGGCAAGGCATCAGTGGGCAGGCCGGCCTGTTCTCACTCAGCCCAGCAGACTCTGACTCAGAGCTCCGAAATCTCTCCACCCGGCTCGCTAAGCTCCCATGGCGGGGCGCTGCCACGCACGCCCCACGCTTCCAAGTTCCTGTGGCTGGCTGGGGAATCCCTGCCTCCGTACAAATTTCTCTGGAACACAGCTGAGTCACCATGTGAAGGAAAACATCACACAGTCTTAGTTTAAAATCAACAGGCAACATAATCGCTGGGTGCAGCAACTAACATCCTATTTTAAGTTATAAATCCTCCGGTGGCGCATCCCTGCGGATCCTGTATCTAAATCAGGGGCTTCTTGCTACCTACACCGTGTTTCCATGCTCTCTCCCGTCCAAAAGGAAGTGTCTTTCTCCTGCACCCCCTCTTCTTCTCTCCGACCCGGAAGTCCCAGTGATTGGTCCCTTGAAATCGTTATTCGTTAAGGTAAAGTTCTGCCACACAAAGGGACCATGAGCTTCAGGACTTTGCCAGAACTCTGGGAAGTCTGATATCAAACTCAAACCCCCACCCCCAACCTTAGCCCCAGCTTGCTGATTAGGTGCTTAAGCAAAATTCCCAGTGTGGCAATAAACAGGAACAAGTAGACCAGCATGAATTAGCTAGCCATTAGTCACATAGAACGATCACAATTCTAGTAGCTGAAATTGTCTATGAACTCATGCTGTCAGGATTATGGGAGCTGCTGGGAAAGCTGGAATCCTGTGTACTGAAATAACTTCCTAAGTGCTACTGAATTCCTGGCTGCCTTGACTGTTGTGAGAAAGTATTTCTGATGAAGGCATGGTGTTCGGGAAGCCTGAAACCTGGGGACGCACAGCAGGGTGTTGTAAAGTGGGGTACTATTCGAACTTTACCTCTAACCACCACGGTAAATCTTTTTAGATGTGAAAAAAAATGATGAACAGGTTCCAGGTTCCTCAGGGTGTTTGTAGAATCTGGGAACTTTTGTTATTAACAACTCTCTGCCAGTGTGTGTGTGTGTGTGTGTGTGTGTGTGTGTGTGTGTGTGTGTGTCTGTGCACCCATACATGCAATCTTGGATGCTGGTCCTCAGGGTTCCTTACTGGCCTGGACCTCACTGGTTAGGCTAGACTGGCTAGCCGGTCAGTCTCTAAGGATCTGTCTGTGTCAGTCCCAGTGTTGGAACATAAGGGCATAGCACTATACTCAGCTGTTTTTGTGGATTTGGGGGATCAAGCTCAGGCCCCAGCCTTGCAGGGCAAGCACTTTTTTGACTGAGCCCTCTCCTCTTTTTGTAAATGAAAACATATGCGGTGTTGGATGTACATTTCCTATAGACCAACAAGATATATTAAATATATGCTAATATATAGATATGTTAATAAATGCATATATTAAATATATAATATGTAATATATAATATACACATTATACGTATACATATATGAACACCAGGCTGGAGAGAAGGCTCAGAGGTTGAGAGCACTAGCTGCTCTCTTCTGGAGGACCCAGGTTTGACTCTTAGCACCCACAACCAGATGTAACTGTAATGCTAAGGGATCTGACACCCTTTCCTGATATCCATAGACCCAGGAATGAATATGCTGCATAGACATACATCCAAGCGAAATACTAATATACATAAAATAATGATTTAAAAAATTAAAAATTGGGAACTGAAAAGAAAAAAACCCAACCCACTGATAAAGACACTTTCTTTTTACTTTTACTAAAAATTAAAAAAAAGAAATCGAGAAAGCAGCAAAAGCCCCTACAATGAATGAGTATGCAAACCTGTGTGCAGGTTTATTTTCTGTCAGTCACCCCCTCTCCATGCCCTAGAGAAGAGTCAGGTGGAAAGTAAGCTCAGACAGCCACACTGTTGATTAGTTTATTAGGAACTCGTCCTTTGCTTTCGAGGAAGCAACACTGTATGAGTAGATGTGGTTACACATTACTTAGAATGCCCTCAGAGCCAAAACCCTGTGGCAATAGTTACATATTCGTTGACTGGAAGTAGTTATAGTGACAAGGTACAAAAAATAATAAGCATGCAGCCCTTTATTTAGTTTTGCAAAGTCTCTGCTTACAGTTCCGTATGTTACATGGCTGTGTTATACAAATAACAGTTATTTACAAAACCACCCTAACTGTGCAAACTTGTTGCTTTTTTAAAAATGTGTGGATAGTGCCATTTCTGCCCATCCCAATATAGACTCTTAAAGCATGCATAAAAATTAACTTTGGTGTGGGAAAACTACTCTATGTGGTGTCACATATAGTATTTTGATGTCTATTTATATTTGAATATTTACAAAAGTTCCTCAGTGTACAGAACCGTACAGAAGTGTACATTTTAAAATCCACAATGCAATGGTGTGGGTTACCAGGTCTAAGAAAACATAAAAAGGGGTTGTTAGACAGTGCAAAGAAAATGGCTACAGAATACTCATGTTTTGTCTTTTTTTTTTTAAAAAAAAAAGGAAGAAGAAAATGAAAAGAAAGTAAAGAAAAAGAAAATGAGCTGGCTTGCGCTAGCAAATTATACAAACTTTTTGACGGCAGTGCAAGAGTTTCGCTGAATTTCTTTCTACAGGCTGTAGAAGCTCATTGGCTTAGAGTCTAGCACGCTACTTTCAAATGTACAATGCTGTAGTATCAAAATGTTTTGGCAAAAAAGATCTTGAAAGGAACCATGAAGTTTTGACAAAAATAGAAATCTGTAATAAAGCTAAATAACACTAAAATAAAAGAAAATATTGTAATATATGCTTTACAATTTATATAGTCACGCTTGTGTATTTCTCTGTTTACCTCTAGTCTCCGTAATGAAAAATATTTTTATACAAAACATACTAAAATTCTGGAATCATACATGTCTTACATGCATAGTACAGTCAGCTTGTCTCACACATGTCTTCACACTCATCATACTCTCTCTTTTTATAGCACATGCTTTCTTCATGTAATAGGTATCGAATCTAGACAGTAAACACTATTTAATTACAACAGCAACAGAGTAGAAAAAAAACAAGCTTTACTGCAACCTATCAACTCAGTATTTAGCACATACTCTGCATGAAGCCTCGAACAATACAGCAATATGATACATTCTCTTGTGAAAACAGTTGTTCCAGACTGCTAAAAATTAAAAACAAGAATGTAATTCCACCTTGTACCTAAAAGGATCTGGCCTTTAAGATGTTTCCTTTGCTGTGGATGGGGTAGCTTTGCTTGAACTTCCATTCTGTGCTTTGTAGCTGGCGAGGCTAGGAGTATGGATGGTCCTGATGCCCCTGGCACCTTGGTTCAGGGAGGTGGGGGAGGCAGGAGAAGGAGGGGATGAGGATGAAGAGGAAGGAGGGGCAGCTCGGCCATTTTGAGTCTGCAGTGCGAACGAAAGGTGATGGCCTTTACCTGCATGAGGTGGGCTCTGAAACTTTAAGGAGCCATTAGAGACAGAAGGGATGAGGGAAGCAGAGTGAGCGGACCGTCCTGCTTGGGGGCTGAGAGGGGTAGAAGCAATCGATGGTTTAGTAGCAGGTGCATTGGGGAGGTTAGAGCTGTCCCCACTAGCAGAGGGCAGAGAACTGCTTTTCCCAGAGCTGGGAGAAAGGGCTGGAATCTTAGAAGCAGGTAAGGAGGGGGAAGTAGGCTTACAATCCCCACCAGCTTTCTTAGCACTTCCATTAGCCTGCAAACAAAGATGGTGGGAGACACTCTGTCAGAAAGCTGGCAACATGATCAACCCACAGGGCCTGGCAAAGCAGCCCTTCTGAGCATCATACAGTAAAAGAAAAACAACGTACAGTCCGAGGCCTGAGCTAAGTGTTGTGCTTATCTGGACCAGGCTGAAACCACCCCATGCACATAGCAAAGGAGGTACAGAAATGACAGAAAAGAAGACGACACATCATACATTCCATGGCCCTCCCCACTGTCAGTTGGCCATGCATGGGCATTGTCACTGGGGTGTGGAGTGTGAGTGTGGGAGAGTCAAGGAGACTGAATGCAATGCAGTCAACACAGATGTTAGTAGCGATGACTTAAGAGCAGTCATGAGCAACAGGTTGGTTTATCTCTGTTTCCCAAGAGGATTTGATGACGCACTACATTCACCAAAGAAACCGCCACTGGCCCGGCACCATGTGTTAACAGTTAAAATCTGAAGTCACAAAGTAAAAGATGTTTTATTGTAAGCATGCAAGAGGGTGGTGAAAAGTTTAACACAGGTTCTTTTAGACTTTCTCCATGCCCCCAGATCCAGGATGTCTACACAAACGACCTCTCACAAAGAAAACACAGTATTTGGTAGAAACTAGGTCAGCGACTGGCTTCTTAATTGCAATAGTGTCCATCCAAAATTGGGTTTAAGGTAAAACTACCTGACGGTATTGGCGGGGATCCTGTAGTTTGGACTGCTTGCTGGCCTTATCCAGGGTTCCAGGTCTGTTTTTAGAAGTCATTGGGACTGGCATCCGGCTTGTCTGTGGGGTGGTGCTGGAGCCCTGTGGGAGAACCAGTGAGAGGGGAGACAGAGAGAAGAAGGTAAGTGGATTGTCACTGAGATGGCCCTACTGTATGCAGAGAAGGTCAAGTGAGAAGCTAGTGCCCTACATGCAGGACAGACCCAGGAAACACCAACTGGGTTAATCAGAGGAATCAAACAGAATCAACAGCTCACTACCGATCAATTGGATTTTAATGTAAGTAACAACAGAACATGGCTGACCCAGCTTCTTTATACTGACCCAACACCAATCAGCAACAGAGGCACAAACAGAATTGATTAGCTGTTAGACACCTAGTTGCCGTTTTTATGGAAGGCGACGGAGAAGGGAGAAGAGTCGGGTATATGACGAATAGACAAAAAAACAAAAACAAAAAAACAACCGCGAGCCACCTGAAGGGAAGCGATTAAATCACAAGACACCTTTTGCTACTGTGATTATGACAGGCTTAAGAAGCGACTGCATCTTTCCATTTTCCACAGACCAAGATACCTTACGTGACGCTGAAGATATGGACGTGGGGGGCTCTGGGGCAGGGGGTACTTCATCCGGAACTAGCAAGGACCGGGGAGAGACCTCTTGGGCTATGTGGGGCAAGCCTGCACCACAATCTCTGTTGGAAGAACATGGGGTATCAACTAGGGCCCTGGGGCTCATTTCACTGATTGTATTTTCGAGTTGCTTTATGGTCTGCTCCAGGCTGTCCAGTGTTCTGTAAGTATTTTTCCTAATTTCATCAGTCCTTGATGTTGGAAATGTGCCCTCGTGGCTGAGCTGCTCTTGCCTCCTGGCCATGGTTTTGAGGGCGTCTTCAGGCTGTGACCTGGTGATTTCAAACCGCTTGGCTTCTTTGTGCTGCTTCAGAGTACCGTCCTCTTCCTCTTCCTCATAGACGACCACCTGGAGGGTTTTCTTTCCTGTTTTGGTGCCTGTGCGGATTGCCTGTGTAAGGGCAGCAAGCTGCTTTTTAGGAAATTTGAACTTAAATCTTTTCTTGGGGCTTTCAAACTGGTCATCAGCCATGTCACACTTATTTCCTGAGTCTGGAGAATCGGCGGAGCTAAGCTTTCTCTGTTCGGCTTTATGAACTTCCTGCCCTCCTGGAGTCAGCGATTCTGCTGACCGGATGTGGGGCTGTGATTGTGTCTCTGTCTTTTGTCCCATCCTACCACTTCTCGAGTCAACCTGCTCATGGGACATTTGGGATGAGGTCTGGACTCCAGCATCTCCATTTTCATCCTCTTCCTCCTCCTCTATCTTTTCCTCTGTCAGCATTCTCTCTAGCTCCTCATCACATTCCTCAAAGATGGTCGAGAGTCTTTTATATGCAGATCGGATGTCCATGGGTTCATCAAAAATGATGATAACTGGTTTCTTGTCCAGGCACACAACCGGCTCCTCCCCTTCAGTTCCTTCTTGCTGAGAAACTGTCTCTTTCCTTCCATCAATATTAACTGTCTGTACATCTTGTCCCTTTTGGCTCACTATGTCATGGACCTCCCCGCTGGACAGAACTTGGACAGCAGTTTTCGTGATCATAAAGGCGATGTTATCAGTGGCTGAGTGTTCCTCACTGGGAGAACTTGGAGTTGACTCTCCATCCTCATTCATAGTCATATTAGTGTGCCTACCCACCTTGGATCTCAGGACAACTTGACCATAATCTGCCATGAGAACATCTTGATCTCGTGTTTTGACATCGTGAATGCTGAATTCTACTGACTGAGTTGGGGGAGGAATGTGACTCTTATCTGCATTTTCTTGTCCTTGTTGGCCTATCTCTTTTGTCTTTCCAAAATTCAACTTCTGATTCTCCGTGTCAGGAATAGCACACTGTAGTCCCGAGACCTTAGGCCCTTTGTTGATTTCACCTTCTAATGAGTTCAGGCCAGTGAAATTAAAACTGACCTTGGGCACAGTTTTCTGGGAATAATTTCTATTGTCTAAGAATAAGTTCTTAGTGGGTGTGGTATTTTCCTCTGTGAAGGTGTCAGCTCTACATTCTGACGTTCTTGAGGTGTCAGACATACTATCCATCGTGGCTTTTTCCCATTTGGGGGGGCCACTAGGTCTCAGAGCCCCTGCAGTAACCTGAGAGGCAAAGTGGAGAAAGGAAACCACATACATTAATCCAGAAAGGCTCTGCAAGGGTATGTAATTAAACTGAATGACACCAATTGGAACCTACATGTGGCAAACTCACCTTTTGAGATTCCACTTGGGGGCCATTTTCACATTCAACATCAGATTTTCGTACATCTTCATGGAAAAATTCCAAATTCTGGTAGAACAGTGTACGACATGTTACTCCACAAAACCACATGCCCCCCAAAACTGGACTATAACTATCATTTAATTATGTTTCCAAACATGCGGACGGTCCAAGCACATACGTCAGACACCAACCAGAAGCCTACAGCTCTCTGTTTACCTGGAGCTGCTCTGATCTCCAGCCTCCAGAACTGCCCTGTGTTTGCATAAGACAAAAGTCTTCATTAGCAGAATATTGCAAGTGTTTCCAATTTTGTGGGCTAGCAGGTAAGAGAATAAACGGAGCCATTAGCAACTCTCTTTTCAGCACCTGACTGTCCCTGATCTTAGCAGAATCAAAGACTGGAACTGCAGGAAGCACACTGAAGGGTGAAGGGTGCTGGGGAGTGGGGGTGGGGGGAGGCAGAGACTTGGATTCTGATACACATCTGCCTCTTAACTATGTGGCTTTGGAGAAGTCTTTTACTTCTCATCTCTATACCTCAGGGTTTGGACTTGGTTTGCCTACAAATTTAGGAACAAGAGCAGATTTTGGAAATGTCCCTTTCAATTCTTTTACTGAAATCAGCCCACGGGGAGTTTTGTTTGCATTGTCATACTCTGGGATAAAAAGCATTTTTCTTCTGTGCTCCAGTGACAGATTGAAAATGTCTTTGCAGGTTCTCAACATGTCCAAATAACCTTCAGGTTGGTAATGACCTTAACGATCACATCTAAATTTGTAGTGATAACGCTCCATAGTTTGCAGCCCTGCAGTCCTCAACAACAGGGATATGGCATGACAAATGTGTCATGGGGTGATCCTGTGTGTGAGCATCTTAAAGTGTACTTACACCCACCAGATATCTAGGCGTGTGGCCTCAGGATGCTCTTGACAGAGTCAACAAGCTAGCAGACACAGCTGCTGCCTGTGTAGCACAGCCTACTGCATTACAGTGGGCTTTTGGTTTTCACAGAACTCTAAGGCTCTGATGAAAGTATAGAAAATTACATAAACCAGTGACAGCTTTTATTATCCATATTCTATCAGACAGGATAGACAACTGTGCTACTTTGATACATGAACAGCAAAGTAGACCTGTTTAGATCACCACACATTACTTCAGCACAACTACGTGATGCAGATGATTGACACCCTTTAGGATCTTACTGCATCACCACTGTAGATGTGGTCCACTGCTCACCAAAATAGTATGCTGCACAGTGCACGAGTGTAATCTGAAAACAAAGCAAGCATCTGAAGCCACAATGGTGGCCATGATGCCATAGGCTGGGGTTTATTCTCTGCATTTTTATGATGCAACTTTTATTCTCTATATTTTAAGGTGCCAAGATGCTTATGGGAGTCTCACTAAGATTTAGGATTGAAGGACCAAACAGCAGTGAGGATCCAGGTAATCAGAACATCTTATCCAAGGGCACAACGTTCTAGCCTGGTGTATGAGTACACGTCCCTAATACTAGGATACTTTCTTCTCTCAAGGTGCTGCTGATCCTTCTAGCTGCAGAACACCAAGAGGAAGGGCTGTCTGTCACAAGGAGAAATACAATCCCAATAAAGGCTGTTTGGTTAAAGCAATGACAACATCACAAAGCACAGCAACCCAGGCTGTGCCAAGGTTAACCCTGCTGCTCTGGTTTAAGAGTGGAAGGAACAGTCACACACATTCAGGTAATAACACAGAAACAACAAAGTCAATATCAGCCACATGGAACACCATTAATCACAAGGTACAATGCGCACTCGCCGCCAGTCACCGTCTGTTCCCCACGAGGCTCCCCCAAATAGGGGCTGCTGCAACAAGAATGTAAGTTCTTCTGTGGAATTCGAAATTCAGATTATAAAGCAACTAATGAAGCACACAAGGACTTTAAGAAGGATGTTAAATGAGGATCCAGCCCAAGGTTTCAGTTCCCAACTGGGGTTAGTATATATCTCTAGAACCCAAGTAAAAGTTAACTCTTTGATTCCCAGGAAGGATTGAACATGTCTAAACTCAAGTCCCCTGCCAGGCCCATTTACTGGGGGTTAGGGGGCTATGGGTGGGGAGTGGGGCTGGCATCTGAGCTGGTTGGTCAGGGCCACACCATTATCCACTGTTAAATATTTCCAGTCTTACTTGTGTATTTAAATACAATTTAGCAGCAGAACTACTCCAGCAGAAAGTAAGTGAAATCCAGTTTAGATTTCACAGAAACAACTTTTTTTTTTTAATCACTGAGCTACACAAAGGGAATAAACGCATTAAAGCAAGCACATGAGATTCATGGACATTTAATCACAACTGCCCTGGAAATTGACAGTGATTTCTTAGTCATGGATGGCCACATGAAAGACAGCCAAGCCCCTTTAATATCTGCTTATGACCCGATGATGTGGATTACATAAACAGTCAGGCAAACTTGCTCCATGTACATGGGGAATAAATAGAAATTAGAGACACAGTCACATGAAAACTGTCGATGTGAAGTTCCAGGCTGGAGCTTCATAAGGGTAGGAGGAAAAACCACAGAAATGTTTAAGTTATGGAAGGGCAGATGAATAGGCCACAGAGGTTAATAGTGACAAAATTGGGGGATAAGTCTGATAGTTGTGATTATTATGAAGTGCTTCATCTACTGAGTTTAATGATCTAGAATGACTACCTACCCTACAGACCAGCCTACTGTTGAGCACTCAACAAAGACCCATAGCAACTTGCTTCCAATCAGTGCTATTGACAGTGTGAGCGTCAAACTGTGAGAGAAGAACCCCTCGCAACATCAGAGTCAAGTCAAAAGTCTACAGTGAGACATTGATCATCACAGGGAACCCTTGGGAAGTAAGACTTCCCAGTCAGTGTTCTAGAATGGTCTACATATGATATACCAGGCCCTGCTAGGGGCCTTCCACAAATTAGCAGTAATAAGACTATATAAGAAAATTTCACATACTGAACGAGCAATGTATTTCTGGGCTGTTTTATGGGTTTAGTTTTCTGTGTGAGACACCTTCATACATCACTGTCTAATAACTTCCCGGTGCATAAAGACCCTCTGCCTGCTGAGAGTTTCATCTGTGTACTGGGGGCAGGTTACTTCACACTGGGCTCTTGTGATGCTGTGGGCCAGAGTGAGCGGGTCCCCTGAAGGCTGTGTTAGGTTTGCCCTCTGCAGTCTGACACATCTACCTCACTGAGCTTGCCTAGGAATATAGGAATCAAGTGGAGTATTTGTTAGGCCACCTTGAAGTTTCTTTTGGCTAATATTGTTTGTCTTTACTTAAAATAAATGAGTGCCCCTCAAGTCTGAAATGTAAGTTTATAGTGGGAAATATGTGGACCGAAGTAGGTTAAACTCTTTGTCTTTAATTAAGGTAAGATGGCTCTGAATTCTCAAACCCCAAAATGCTCTAGACTCAGCTTCACTCAGAAGCCCGGACACTGATGCCAACAGCTTTCTCCTCGGTGTGCAGGCTCTGCTACACAGCCCAGACGCCTCTCTGAAGTCATGAGGAAATTATTTTAGCATTAAAACTAGACTTACTATTTTGGAAGACAGACTTACAAAAATGGCAGTAATTTGCAGGGATCCTGGTTTGTATACTTCAGTGTGTATCCAGGTATGTTTCTGTGCTTTCAGACTTTCATGAGAGATGTTGAAAATAAGAAATAGTTGTATTTACTTAGTTGTTATTTCTAGCTTTTAGTTTGCTTGTTTTTGCTTTTAATGCATTGGTCTAGAAACTTTAGAAAGGTATGCCTTCTTTATTTGGAAAGCTGCTGTCTTGTCTTGTATGCTATTGTGTGCTGCTCATAAGGACATAGCGCTCACGCTGGAAAGCTGTGTCGGGTATTTCTAATCTCACTCTAAGCCTGCATCTCTGTTAGCTTAAGAAGAAAAGAGAGAAAGTAGAAGAGAAAGGCCAAGGCCCAGAGGTCAGGTGCAAGAGTGCCAGCCATGTTAGTAGCAGAGCAGGGTTGGGGGCAGGGCTGTCTCACTGTGTGGTGAATGTATAGCTACCACAGGTTACCTTCTTCTCCTTGGGTGGGGCTGTGGCGCCTGGCCTACTGTCTTTAAGGTGGCTGTCAGCTCGGGACTGCTCAGCATGACTGTTTGGATTTACATCCATAAAGGAACACTTCTGGAATGCCTAAGGGATTAAAATACTGAGGTTAACAGGGATTCGGCTGTATAAAGCAGAAAAGAGTCAGGAATCCAGAGACACAGGGTCCCCAGCCCTGGACTGACATACAGACTCCTGCTAGGAGACAGCATCCTGAGATCTTGTATCCCATAGTGCCTCAAGCTGGCCCCCGGTTGAGCTCTAAGAAAAGGATTCCTTATAAAGATGAAATGGACAGAGCCCTTAAAAACTATTAATACCCTCAAGCTGGACGTGTGATTCCATGACAGGCACATGCTTAGCAGGTGTGAAACTCTGACCTTAATCCCTTGACTTTTTCATGTTGGGAAGTAGACACACAAATTAAGATGAAAAGACATCTTTATGTTCTTCATTTCTTCTCGGCTTTATTGAAATTATGTACAGGAAGAAAACTCACAAGATGATTTAAATTTCAAAAGAACTAATGTACACCTGTTCATTTTTTCAGTCACAGATCTCAGCCTGCTCTGTTGTTCATTTACGGGCAATTAATGCTCTTTAGCAGCACATGTTCCTGAATGGCCAAGGAGCTGTTGAGCTCTGGACATAACTGTGGGGCTAGCAGCTACATCAGGTGAATAGGGTCAGGAAGATTCATTCTTAGATGAAGAGCAGAAGTATAGGTTCTGTCTACCAGCTGAGGGCTGGAAACGCCAGGAGAGTCTGCTGACACTGATAATGGAGGACCCTTGGTCACGCCAATGCTGCTGGGTACCAACAGCCTTCAAGGGTATGCAGCATGTAGCCAACACCACCAACCACTAGTGCTGCCAGGTCTCCCTCAAGAGAACTAGTAAATAATCTCTGGGCTGTAGAGCATTTCCTCATACAAATTCTAATGTGCAGTTAGTATTAAAAAACACTCATTGAAATGAATGATCTTAAATAATTGTCTAATAGTCTGTTTATGTCAAATGTTGATATCTGGAAACAACTCAGTGGGCAGAAAGAATCTGTGACTTTGCCAAGAGGACATTGCAGTATTTTCCTAACATCTGAACATAGCTGACAACAGGGTCCCTCCTCTATCCTTAATGGTTGTCCCTCTGTTTGGTCATCTTTGCCCTCCCTGCTGTCTATGCCTTACAAAGTCAATCCTGGCTTTTCCTAGGTATGTTTGGCTTATTTACAGGCCTGCCTACTGAGACCAAGCCATGTTTTTTGGCTGTTAGATGTTGGATTCTCCAGCCTGGAATTTCTTTTTATGCTTGGTCACCTGAACACAGGACACTGTTTCATGAAAACTACCTTAAGAGGGGACTGCTGGACCCCCAGAGCAGTCTTTCCCAGAACAGGAATGTCAATGAAGCTGGAGAATTTTAATCACTATTATAAATAGCCAGTAATCACAGAGCAAGAAGCTAGATACCAGGTACTTCACTCCTTGAAGAGGGATCGTCTCACAGTAGGCACTGAAGACATAAGACTCTGCATGCAGAAGAGGTCATCTCAAATGGTAGCTAGAAGCATCTATGACAAATGTATGGTTTTTACTGGAGTGCTAAGATGGGAACATCCACAAGTCTAATGGTTACTAACTATAAATCTGTTTTTTTATCAGTAAGCTTTTGACCATTTTAAGAACCTGTGGAGTCTGCTTAGTGGAGGACTTGATCCAGGACAGTCTGTGAATTTTGTGGAGTATTCAAAGGGTTTACCACTCAATGGAACACCCAGAAGTCTTACTTTCCTCACAAAATGGAAGAATCTTAATTTTGACAGCTATTACCATGGATACCATAAAAACCAGAGAAGACTCAGTATCACAAAATTGGCATGGTTTAATGTTTTCCCCATGTCATGTGAAGGACTAGATTTACTGGGCTGCACCACACCACATGGACAATGGTGAAAAGACAGGGTGTTTTGGGGTCCCACAAAGGGTGTAGTCTTTGAGAAGCAAAAATGTTCCATAAAATGTATGAGTCAAAAAAATCCAGAGTTTGGTCTAGGAATTATGTATGGATCTAATGCAGTGAGTTCTCAGGACACAGTGTAGGGCAGAGTCACATTCATGACAGGAATGTGGGATGAGCTTGGGTATATACCCTGCAATCCATACTCAGTCCTAGCAGAGAGCTATGTCACTAAATATTAAAAAACACAATAAAATAGTCTCTAATAGGCTCAGGAGAATGAGAGAGAGAAAGGGAGAGAGACAGAGAGACAATGAGAGAGAGAGATAGAGATAGAGAGAGAGAGAGAGAGAGAGAGAGAGAGAGAGAGAGGGAGGGAGGGAGGGAGGGAGGGAGGGAGGGAGGAAGGGAGGGAGAGAGAGATCATCTTCTAACTACCTAGAGCTAGGGAGGTTTGCAAATGATTTTCTATATGAACTTTATGGAATTGTTTTAAAATGGTCACTATTCACACATTTTCTGGGTGGCCAGAGGATTCATTAGTTCTCATCTTGGTAAATGGAAGCCAGGATTAAAAGACAAAACTAACAAAGGCTAGCTCCAGGGCTCTTCACTAGCTCCTAACAAACCTGTGGGATCCATGGCCAGAGAGGCCCAGATGAGAAGGCAAAGAGTCAGTAGCCAGGAGTCAACCTCAGCTACGTACCTGGAGTTCTGCCATGATTTTATCTCCTTCTTCTTCCTCCTCCTCCTCTTCCTTGGAGGAAGAAGCAGGGATTGGTGGTGTCGATGGGGTCCAGGCCGAGGCAGGCTCCTCTGGGGGACATTTTGTGGTTCTATTCTGTGGGGTTGGCCCAGAGTCTTCACTGCTCACCTACAGGGAATTTGAATCACAGATATTGGTGTCAGGGCCTTAGGTCAGACCATGTGGCTTCTCCATGTCTCTTTGGCTTTGGCTCTTCTAGACAAAGAACTTTATTTCCTTGCATTTGGTTTGGGTTTGTTTGTATAAGTTGTCAAGATGGTAAATTGTTTGAAGAATTATATACATAATTATAAATCCCCCACATTCACAAAAGGCCTTCCTCTCATTGCATTTCCAACTGGAAATTGTGTGTTTTCATTTAACCCAAGAGACAAGACCCTCCAAGTTAAGTGTAAGCTAAGCTCACTTAACACCTTTTTATACAAACGCCTACTACCGTGCCTGCTGATCTGTTTCACTCCCACCCCCACTTCGGTCTAATGATGTCCCTCTAGGGAAAGTACTTGATGATCTGTCTTTCACGTTGTCACATTAAACATCACACAAGGCCAGGCTAGTCCAGTAGCACTGGCTGCCATTCTCTTCCCAGGTCATTTCTGGGCATCTGGGGAAGTTGAATTACTACCTTTTTTTTTTTTAATGTTTGGATGGATAGAACTGTCTTCATTCTGAAACCATTTTGCCAGGACTCAACCCATCAGACCTTAGACATGCTCTCCTTCCTGCCAGTGTAGACTACATCGCCAGACCTCGTGGTGGTAAGTCCTGATCCAGGAAGGTAGCTTCTCCGAGGGGGTGGGGGTGGAGGAGGGGGTGACTTTCCTCCTAGCTTTTCCAATTCCTGCTCTGAATTTGGAGAATCTTCTGGAAAAGAATATACCACTTCAAAGACAGTCTCACAATACATCTAGTGTACACAAACACAACACAATTTGACTTACAAACTCTATTCTCACTATAGGCCAATGATTAAGGGGGCAGCTTTGCCGACAAACTGAGCTCAACTCCCAGAAAACCCTGCAAACATGACCTACCTTTCACTGACTTAGTTCTCTCATCTCTTACAAACTACATACAACAGACTTTCCTCTGGGGAGTTCTGGGGTTAAGTTACTTATATACAGCCACTGGGCTATTGTGAATGCAATGCAAACTATTAGATTTGTTATTACATTTCTTGATATATAAAAAACTAAGGGGCACTGGAAAAGTGAAAGAATTAGGAAACCAAAAGTAAGCTCCAAACCTTTCCTGAGGCTTCCAAAGACTTGAATCTCAGCCCGGAACAGTATTATCAGTAGGAATTTATGTAGCTAAAAGGACAGACCCAAGTGAAAGAGGCTCAAGGGGATAGGTAGAGAGGAAATGGGGACAAAGAACAAAGACACATGTAGGGGTGGTTCTGATGCTAAGGTCTTGTTCACTAATTGGTTCTTGATCTGTCAGTAAGGAAGCCATGGGCCAATTGCTGGGCGTAAAGAATAGGTGGACTTCCAGGTCCCTGGAGGCAAGCAGACAGATACAACAGAGGAGAATTTGCCATGCTTCTGATGGAGAAAAGTTGACTAGCCATGTGAGATTTCGAACAGAGTGGCCTCACAGGCTGTTCCTACATGTAGGTAGTGGGGGGGGGGGGGAGGTGTCTAGCAGGCTACTTTGGCTTTGAGCATCCATCCAGGCATGGGTGGATTGTGAAGGCTAACAGATGTCTGTCTTTTGGCTGACCAGCCTAAGACTAAGACAGGCCTGTCTTCTCCCTGCTCTGTGAGAGAAAAATCTCCCCCTTGAGTAAGCTTCAGTGAGGCCCCCTCTTTCTTGGCTGGCCCATGACCTGGCCACTGAACCTAGTTTTAGTAGACATTCTTGCTGTTGGCTTAGCAAGGATCTCTCCACCCCAGAGACTTCTCTCTCATTTATTGTAATACTTTTGAATGAATCTTTCCTTGCTATTTTAAAGAATTGTCTACTGAATGATTTCTATTTAACAATGACTGAGGATTCAATGGTCAAAAAGTACTTCATATTTACCCGTCCTTCTCACTGTCTAGGTAGTTTACCAATACATCCACTAGGATTTTATAAGACCGTGTATGAGAATATTTGCTTCACTAGTAAAAATACATAAAAACAATGACATTTGTCACACACATGCACATGCACACGAACATGCACACGCACACATACACACATGGTGATAGAAAACAGCATTAGAACTACAGGTGACTGCTACATATTCTGGGTGGCCTGTGCATCAGTGAACTATTTCTAAGAATGTTTTATTTATTTATTTATTTATTTATTTATTTATTTATTTATTTATTTATTTTTTCTGAGACAGGGTTTCTCTGTGTAGCTCTGGCTGTCCTGGAACTCACTCTGTAGACCAGGCTGGCCTCGAACTCAGAAATCCACCTGCCTCTGCCTCCCAAGTGCTGGGATTAAAGGCGTGCACCACCACTGCCTGGCAGAATGTATTTTTTAAAAGGAGGAAAACCCAATGTACTGAATAAAAGCATTCATGCTGGTGACTGAATAATTTATGCAGGAAGTTTTTAATTTAAGGGTGAAAAGTGAAAATGAGACATTTTCCCAAAATGTGTGCTATATTTGTATTACATAAATAAGGAACAATTATGAGAATGATATGAAACACTGACAGATTGAGGAAAGATTAGTAACAGGGAGGGCAGTTATACAAGGTAGAAATGTGATGAGCTGGCTCAGAATTGTCTCCAGGGACTCAAGGAGAGAAGCCAGCTTTTAGAGAACTAACTAGCCCTCCGGTGTCTTGATTTTTTCAGGAAGTTTATTTTGCAAAGAGATTGTAGCGTGTGTGTGTGTGTGTGTGTGTGTGTGTGTGTGTGTGTGTGTGAGTGATCTATGGCCTGCACATGGAGGTCAGAAGACAACTTGGAGGAGCTGGTTCTTTTCTTCTATTACACTGGTTCTGGGGATGAAATTGAGTCATCAGGTTTGTGGGCAAGCGACTTTATATGCTGAGCTGGGGAGGTCCGTCAGAAAGTAAGACATGGTTTTATTGTCCCACAGGAGCTTCTGTGGTGATGGACTCTGAATTGAGGACAGTGAGCATGCACATGTCTGCAAGGCCTGCTGTGGGTTGGCCCTCACCTGACAGCTCAGCCTTATCTATCGCCGCATCTCCCTTGGGCCCTGGGCTGGAAGCTGGTGGCATCTCCAAATTTGGAATTGACTTCATGATATTGGCTTGAGCTTCTTCCAGGAGCTTCTCAAACTCTTTCCCATTATAGTGTTCCAGATTTTGCCTTTTTTCTTCCCATTTCCTTTCTGCCCTCTGAAAGAAAACAACAATTGCAGATAGCTTAAAAACTAGAGAGATTTAGGTGAGAGATTTCATACTGACGTGCTGAAGGGGTGTACCACAATGTGTCATGAGACAATGCCCTTGTCCATCTGAGGCTGCCTGTCACCTCGTTTCTACCACATTGCCCAGGTGACACTCATCCACAGAAAAGCTATCTCAGAAGCTTAAACCTGCCCCGGGTGGCTGCTCAGCTTTTTCCCTACGCTTCTGCCAATGCTAAACCGGAATAGGTATGGATATTGCTTTTTGAACCTGTTTTCTACTATAAAACTTTATTTTCTAAATTCAGCTTTCATTGCAAAAGAAGTGTTTAAAAAACAGAAACACAAACCCACTCACTCACTATGAACCAGAGTCAAAACCCATTTTACAACACACTCAAGTACAGAAATATCATATGGTACTCTATAAATATGTTCAATTTTGTGTTTTTATACATCAGTTGCAAAAATAAATTGAAGTTAAGAAAAATCCTTTGTCTCAACTCTAATTCTGCTCAAGACTTAATATATGACCTCTGAGTCATCCTTTCTTACTTGTAAAATGGGAGGCATTATTTGCTTAGATCATTTATAGTCAAGTTTCATGATAAAGATGCATGCAAGTATTTTAAAACACCTTTATAAAAAAAAACACCTTTATATTATTAAAAGCGTACTATCCTGTCGTTTTCACAGAAATCTGAATTTCACTCCGTGAGTAGTGTTTACTCATGATGTAAATAAGAATACTGGAAACACCATGTCCTAGTCGATCTTGCGGGCCAGTGAAACGGGGCATTTGGTCAGGGTTTACATCATACAGACAGGAGCCCCCCTCCACCATGAGTCTCCTGTGTTTTTCTCCCTAGCACTGTCCACCTGGCATGCACTTGGTGAGCCATAAACAGGCGAGCCTGGCTTACTGGTGACCCAGCACCTGAGGGAGAGTAAGGACCCGTGAATGAATAAAACATACCCGATTTGTCAATGGCCCAGGGATAAGGAGGGCCCTAGGCATCTTCAGAGAGAATTCCTGAGTTGATATTTATGATATTGAATATTGGATTCAATATATGGATATTGAATTCCATATTGATAATTATGCCCATCAGGTTCATTAGTAGATTTTTATAAAAATAAAAATGCTGTCACATTGACATCCTTTACGTAAGGGAATGTAACCCTCCCACCCCTCACCCTGTCCAGTGCGGGGGACAGAGTCATGGTCCACCTCACGTCCTTTCTTCAATAAGCAATGTTGAAATAGGTGACATCTATCAGGATGCAGACACTACAAGGGGATTGGAAACTACTTCATGTCTAGAGGCTATATGAGTGTAGCCATGGCAGTCATCCAAACACACCCAGAGTTACCCTGGTGATGTGTAAGACAGAAGAAGTGGGGTATGACCAGATTGCTGGGGACAGAGTAGAGGAAAGGCTCTGAAATTAGGGGAAAGAGAGAGCTAGGGAACCAAATATATTTAAAACAGGATGCTTTTTTTGGATATCATTTGATTTTTTTTTTTCAGTGATGGGGAACCTAGAAACCAGAATGTGCTGGGCAAATGCTTTGTTGTCCAGTTCCCACCTCAACACCTTACTGTGTAACCCAGGCTGCCCTCCAACACCCAACAATCCTGCCTGAGCCTCCCAACCGCTGCAATGATTGGTGTTCCCTACACTGCCTACCGCTTCACTTTCATTCTTAGACTGTTACAGTAACTTCCTAGTCAGCTCCCTCCATTCCAGACGCACCATCCCAGCTGACTCTGTATCATCTCTGGATTATTTCCTGAAGATACCATTTTGAAAGCTCAATGGTCAGATCTGTGTATTTCTAAAACATTCCCCAGGGACTTCACACTAGTTCTCAAGTGCTCCCAGATCAACATCAGCCCGTTTCCTCAGTCATTATTCTTTGCCTTCAGCTAAACTGGTTTATTCATAGTCCTCTTTCTCCAGCATTGTTCTCTAGGATGTGTTTTTCAACACCTGTCCTGGTTAGTTTTTTTGGTCAACTTGATACAAGTTAGAGTTCTCTGGGAAAAGGACTCTCAATTGAGAAAAATTTTCTATAAGGTTGCCTGTAGGCAAATCTGCAGGACATTTTCTTGATTAATCATTGATGTGGAAAAGCTCATCCCACTAGGGGCTGTGCCATCCTGAGAAGGTGATCCTGGGGTATATAAGAAAGTAGGTAGAACAAGCCAGTAAACAGTGCTCCTCCAAGCCAGTAAACAGTGCTCCTCCAGGCCAGTAAACAGTGCTCCTCCAAGCCAGTAAGCAGTGCTCCTCCAAGCCAGTAAGCAGTGCTCCTCCAAGTCAGTAA
>NW_021604604.1:2042912-2043720 GCF_004785775.1 Grammomys surdaster
AGCAGTGCTCCTCCAAGCCAGTAAGCAGTGCTCCTCCAAGTCAGTAAGCAGTGCTCCTCCAAGTCAGTAAGCAGTGCTCCTCCAAGCCAGTAAGCACTGCTCCTCCAAGTCAGTAAGCAGTGCTCCTCCAAGTCAGTAAGCAGTGCTCCTCCAAGTCAGTAAGCAGTGCTCCTACATGCTCTCTGTATCAGGATTTTGCTTTGAGCCCTTTCCTTGGGTTCCCTCAGTAGACTGTGACCCAGGACCTAGAAGCCAAATAAATCCTCCCCTCCTCAAGTTGCTTTTGGTCATCACAGCAGCAAAAAGCACACTAAGACGACACCTTCCTTGCTCACCCAGATTCTAGTGACTTTCAGGATAGAGGCAAACCCTTTCCAAGCTTGGCTCTAGCATGGTAGCTCAGGGTACATTGGCTCAGAAAATTCCCTGCACCATTTCTCTGTAAGCCCACCCTCAGCCATCTCAGATGAGCATACCAGATCCCATATCTGTACCAATGGTGCTGGCAGATGCTTCCTGTTAGGTCTTTCTCTGTGAGAGCTGGTTATTCAACATTTATCAGCATACCGCTGTCTCAGTTTCCTCCAGGCTAGGGGTCATCTTCTCACACCTGATGACCTTTCCCTCAACCCTACTACTACTATATTCTGTTTTTACAAAAATCTAAAAACAAACAAAACTCTAAATATTGATAAAAAGCTATCTTTAGTCAAACTACATCTTTGATTCATAATGTATTCATGTGAATACACAGTTCTATTTCACACACACATGCACACACCACACACACACCACACACACACACACA
>NW_021604604.1:2044120-2064589 GCF_004785775.1 Grammomys surdaster
TATATATGTTGGTATTTAAATATACAACAATTAGAATATCAATTCCTTGCAGGAAAAGGCTATGCTTACAGGGTTGTAAGAAATGGAAACAGGACTCTACCTCAATGGACACTGCCCTGTTCTTGGCACTCACACTGTGGATTTCCTCAATGATCAAGCTCTGCACAGAGGAACCATTCACTGGGGTCTGAGGAGACTGGGGGGCTGGAGCCGACTGTGGTGCAGAGGTTACTTCCTGTGTGGTTGCTGTGGGGCTGGCTGTGTGGGGTCCGGTCCCTCCAGGCAAGGTTTGGGCCGGGTTCATCAAGGCTGATGAGTGCTGGGAGGGTTGCATGACCACAGGCGAGCTCTGTACATGGTGAACCGTCATGGTGGACAGGGGCACCACTTCTGACTTCACATCGCCAGGGCTTCCAGTGCTACTGTGGAGGGGCTGCCCAGGAGCATGGACTGTCTCCTCCTGATGCTTCAGGACCTCTGCAGCAGTGGCCTTCTCCATGGCGACATACTGTGCAGCCTGGGCTGCATCTGTGCCTTTCAGGAGCCCATCAGTGACATGCCTAGGAAAAACCATGCACATCGGTGTTAAATGGTGGTGAATCTCCCTCTGTGCTCTCTCTGTGGTATGTCTGAGTGCCATGCTTCAGTACCAGTTCAGATGAAAACATTAAAAAACTCAGGAGCAGTTCAGGAGTGAGATTACCCTGACAACCTTCCAAAGCCATGTAGTTCTTTCTTCAAAAGATGATTGTGTGTGTGTGTGTGTGTGTGTGTGTGTGTGTAGCTTTGTTCATGTGTGGATGGAGTCAGACACTGCCTCCGATCTTGTTGTGGATACTCATGACGTTGTACCTGGTACTACAAGGGTTCTAGGGATCTGAACTCACTCGCTTTGTGGCAAGTACTCTTGCCCACTGAGCCATGCTGTCATCCCCAAGAGACAGTCTCTTTTATGGTAATGCTATTGTGTCCAGACTGAGACTAGCCCCTCACCATTTGGTGGTGGTGAATAGAGTTGAACACATGTCTAACAATAACTACTCCTCCACCTGACCTTGGCCTGTGATGTTCTCCTATATACTCAATTCTCACTCAGAAGCTTCTAGAAGCCTTCCAACTCTTCTTGGACTGTGAGACATGTCAGCCTGTATATTACCTTTTTGCTGTTTTCCCTTTAAGTGAATTCAACCAAGTCTTTCAAATTCAAGGCCAACTGTGACTCTAAATTGAGGTGTGTTTAGTCCCTCATCCTCCTTTGTTTTGATGGTCTCTTTTTTCTTTTTTCTTTTTACAGTGTCTGGGGTGGTACCCAAGACCACGGACATGCTGTGCAAGCATTCTACAACTGATTTATATCCATGGGCTTGGGTTTTGATAGACAGTCTGTGTAGCTCATGCTGACCTTGAACTTGTGGTCCCTCCTGGGAGCTGGGATTATAAGTATGCACTACCTTGCCTGATTCTTTGGGAGACATTCAAAGCAATGTGTCCATTCCCACAAAGGTTGCAGTAGAAAATAGAGTGGTCTTTGGAAGTAGACACCCTTGCATGCGTATCAGTTCTAATATGTTCTGGAATTCGAGAGACATTGCCATTTTTGAGTCTCAGGTACTTTGGTATAATGTATTGGTGGCAATAAAGATGGTACCTTCTTATAGCCAGGCCTTGGTGGTGGATACCTTCAATCCCAGCACTAGGAAGGAAGAAGCAGGCCAGTCTCTGAATTCAAGGCTGTCCTGGTCTATAGAGTGTGTTCCAGGATAGTCAAGGGTTACACAGAAAAACCCTTTTTGGAAAAACAAACAAGACAGCGCCTCATATGGGGAGTTTGTGTTAGGGTTAATACTGTAAAGTTATGTACCAAGAAATGTCAAACAGTAGCCTTGATCCCTACACTTTAATTAGTTTTACATTCTCGTCTTACTAGAATATTTTTCTTTTTTTTTCTGATTTGAACAAAAGACTTTCCTACAACTTTCCTCTGCTACTTACACCCCATCTCTTGCTATTTTCTTTTCTTTTTCACCTAGTATAGGCTACTTCCATCTCTGAATCTTTGAATAGCTGAAGCATATGATCCAGTCTTCTTCAAGCTCTTGTATTCACTGATTCTAAGACAAATCCTGACAATCACAGCATTGGGTATAAGAACATCCTGTAACTGTTTCCCAGAGAGAAGAGACATTGCTCCCTGCAGCCCACTGTTTTCCTTTAATGAGGCTGGCTTATTTTAGACTTCAATGACTATAACATTTGGGCAATAGCTTAACAAAGAAGTAGTTTAACCCATCTTTATTGTCCTGGAGGAAAAAGGTCACATGATATGTGAAAATGAATGACCTTTTGGGAAAGAGTAACACAATACAGCTCCTTCCTGGGTGGTCTATGTGGACTTAGAATTCCTTTGATATCTGGGTTTTCTGCAGTTAACTATATACACCTGCTTTGGGGAGTCATTTGTTGGGGTTGGTTATTGCTAGAAAAGTCAAATATGCTTCCTATGATTAGTAATCCATTTTATCTATCTTAAAGTTAATTGCATGCCAATATAATTCTCTTCTAAATCTGATAGAGCAGTGGTTCCCAGTTGTCCTAATGCTGTGACCCTTTAAGAAAGTTCCTCATGTTATAGTGACTCCCTAAACAAAAAATTGTTTTGCTACTGTAATGAATTATTATGTAGCTAACTGATGTGCAGGATATCTGATAATATGACTCCTGTGAAAGAAAGGGTTGTTTGACTCCCGAAGGCTGAGAACCACTGTGACAAAGTAGTTACAGCCAGGAAACAAAGTTCTTACAAAAGTTTCTGACAGATTACTTCTTCCTGGAAATTTCTCTGTCTCTCTCTGTCTCTCTGTCTCTCTGTCTCTCTGTCTCTCTGTCTCTCTCTCTCTCTCTCTCTCTCTCTCTCTCATGTTTGTGTGTGTGTGTGTGTGTTGTGTGTGTGTGTATGTGTGTTGGTGTTCATGGCTGAGAGCATCTTAGGCAAGTGTTCTACTCCTGAGCTATACCCCAGCCTTTGTAAGCACGTTTATGCCGGGTATGAGATTCAATTTCCATTGAAAGCTACAGATCAGACAGTGATTTCTCCAGATCTCTCTTCACAGGAATGATCTTTGATGAGCAGGTCCACTTAGGGGTGCTTAACTTTTTCCCTGAGTGGGACCAGCATGCTCTCAGATATTCTTTCAGTATATAAACACTTGATTCAGTCTCTCTATTTGAAGTCTCCTACGCCTCCAAGGTGAAGAAGGCTAATAGAGTATTTTAATTTATTCTTCATTTATAAAATATTACAAAACAAAACATCTATTTGCTTAAAAACACTATTTACTTATTTAATTTTATTTTTCATTTTATTGTTAAGTCTTCAGAGTAGTGGGGATCCAATTCAGGTGCATACACTATCATTAAAGCCCAACACATGACTAGTAATTTAAAAGTCTAGGATAAAGCCAATGTAACAGTCTATGCTGAGGAGTTAGACCCTCGTGCCATATAGCAACAAATGTTTGGTGGCTGACAGAGTTGAGGGTACTCCTCAGGAAGCCAAAAACAAGAAGTTTTAAGTCATGATACTAAGAATTAGAGCCAATGACCCATGCACCCGCCTTTGAGCACCCCCTCCCCCCAAGCCACCCCATCAGGACCACGACAGTGACATCACCTCCGCAGCATCGTCAGGACATCTGTCATGCTCCTCACACGCTTCAGGAGACTGTCCAGCTTGTGTGGTTCTTCCTTCAGGAACCTCACCGCCTCAACTTCTATGCGTAGGACAGCACGCATCTTATTTTGCAAGGTTGGAAATTCTCCTACAGGTCAAACCAGCGGTGATTTATAGAGTAGGAAGGCAGAGTGACCATGCCTACCCCACTCCTGTGACCTAGGGTAGCATGGAGAAGTACCATGCCTACACAATGGGTTGAAGGCACAGAAGATGCTCAAACCAAGTGACCTTGGAGAAGGTCTCAGCTCCTCTGGGTCTACTCCCTGTGTATTATGGATAAGGCTAACTGAAAGTTAGGGTTGTTTTCAACGAGTTTGGTATGTCTGTAAGCTTAGTAAAAGGGAATAGAAAGTTTCAGTTGTATCGTTTAGTTTCCATCTTCAGCATCCTTTATTAAGGTCCTCTAAGAAGTCTCAAATGAATCTTTTACCGTCTGAAGGATTGTTTATTTATAATTGTTTATTTGAAATAAGGTCTCACTGTTTCCCTAGTCTGATCTCAACTGACTTTAAGGGATCCTCCTGCCTCAGCTCCCAAGTAGGATGGGATGGCAAATCCATATTTGAAAGCTTCTTAAATATTTCAGCGAAAGGCTCACCTTTGAGAGTGGCCACAGCTTCTCCCACTTGTCGCAGGAGGAAAGCCCCATCCTCCACATCTTTCAGGGTCACCATGCGGCCAGTGGAGGAAGAGTCCTTCTTCAAGTCCTCAACAAAGTCTTCCAGCTCACTGTGGGGGAGGCAGAGAGCAGATGGAACTCGGCACGGGGCAGGGGGTGTCTCAGAAAGGTGCAGGACCAGGGTGCTCTCCATGGAGGGTCTCAGAAAAGAGAGGTGTAGGAATAGGGTGCTCTCTGTGAAGGGTCTCAGAAAGGAGAGGTGCAGGAGCAGGTGCTCCCCATGGAGGATCTAAGAAAGGAGAGGTGCAGGGTGCTCCCTCATTTTCTGCTGTGTTCCAGCCCTATCTTAAGCTTCCATGGAGGAGGCAGGAGCACAGTCAATAGAAGTTTGCTTTGGGACGTTGGTGGGTGTGTAAGGCAGCAATAGGAGAGCTCTCCTGAGTCTGTCATTTGAGGTTCAGCTTGGTCAGGAGTGGAGGTGGGACACTTGTGGCTTGTAGGAGACATTCTTTTTTTTTTTAATTGGATATTTTCTTTATTTACATTTCAAATATTTTCCCCTTTCCAAGTCTCTCCTTGGGAAACCCCCTATCCCATCCCTCCAACCCCTGTCTCTATGATGGTGCTCACCCAAGTACCCACCCACTCCCTTCTTCCCGCCCTGGCATTCCCCTACATTGGGGCACTGAACACCCTCAGGTGGTTCTGTCCCCAGGAACTCCAGGGTGTCTGGTCTGTTGACACTGTTGCTCCCCGCGTGGGGCTGCAAACCCCTGCAGCTCCTTCAGACCCTTTGTGGGAGACAGTGTTAATTTTCAGTTGTATTCATGCCAGCTAAGAGAGCAGTGTGTACACTTGGTGACCAGGAAGGGAGGGAGAGAAAGACAGAGGGAAGAAAGGACTGATGGACTAGAGATGGAGGCAGGAGACGGGGGCAGGGGGTGGTATGAGAGGGGACATGAGCCAGTACGCCAGTGGAGTGTGCTGGCTCACTTCAGACAACCAGGTTTCTCAACTTTGGTACCTGACATTTTGAACCAAATACTTTCTTTTTTAGTGTACACTGAAGGATGTTTAGCTGCATCCCTGGCCTCTACCTGTTGAGTACCAACAGCAAACAATTTCAAATTCCAGTAATTTGTGACATATGTGAATGTCCCTTGACACTGTCTAATGTCCCTGGGAAAGAGAGAACAAAACTGTCCTCAAAATTCCCTAATGGATAACTTCCAGGATATCTGATTTTCCCATCAATGATGACTGCCTCTCTTCTCTCTTCTTATGACTAAGCACTTAGAGATCTGATTTCTGAAGGAGGGGGTTGGAGGGACAGAGGGGTAGGGAAAGAGAAAGAGAACAGATACTAACTGCAACACAGCCAACTTATATTCTTTCACTTGAAACAAGAAAAACAATCTGTCCAGGCCTCTTTACTAACCCTTATATGTTTGTATCACTTCAAGTTGCCTGCAAATTCAAGAGAAAGCTTTTCTTACAGGCTAAGGTGCTGAGAAATGCAAGACCACTAGGTGGCAGTAAGCGAACGGTGGCTGTACCTCCTGGAGCCTTAGTGGAGTAGAGGATGGCCATTGAAGAGGTGACATGGGCCCTTTCCTCTAGGTGAATGAGTGGAAGGGAGCTAACACAGCTGCAGGAGGGAGTCCAGCAGGACAGGGCAGACATTCAACAAGGACAAAGCCACTGGTCACAAAGCCACTGGTCACAAAGCCACACGTCACATCTGACCTCTTCTGAGTAGGGAAATGAAGAATTTGGTGATACCAGCCGTTATGATATAGAAATCTCAAATGAAAGGACGACCTGTTAGGGCCAGAGGGGAGCACCATGGCTCCTATGTGTCTGCATTTCTTAAACACACCTGGTGTTATGTGAGCATATCCACAGGACACATGCAGCTGCTGCTCCTTGAGGTGGGAGCTGAGCCAATCCTCGTCAGACCTCTAAATATGGTCTGTTGGTGAGGCAAATTCCCTTGTAGACTAAGCACAGTTTCCTGCATACCCTTCAGGCGTTGATGAAGCCCTTCCAAGCTAAGACCCTAGGGCTATCCCAGTTCCTTCAACCACCCACACACTGGCCAATATGCAAATACTCCTCCAAGGAAATGTTACATGACCCAAAGCCACTCCATCCAAATAAAATCCTATTTTAGTTTCTCTTACACAGTCTGGCTCCTGTGCGTCACAGCCCTGCAACCCGAAGATCCCTAAACTTCCCTTCCCTTTGCTGGGCAGCAGGGAACCTCTGACACCATTATTCTGCCAATTCATGTGCGCATGATTCCTATTCAAAGCTCTGAAGGCCACTTTTATTAATTCAAAGATTGAAAAGGAGACAGCGCAGCTGAAAATGAATGCAGACCATCTTTGGAAAGTCATCAATGGGCTTTTGAAATACGTAGGCTTTGCTCAACAAGACGTCAGACACTCATGGGGGCTCCAGATTCCTTCAGCTCCTCTTTTTTCTGCCTTTGTTAAAAAGAAGCACGTTGTTTGTTAAAATGAACTTAGTCTGACTCTTATCAGAAGCCTGTTATTATCGTGTAGAAAACCATGGAAGATCTTGACTCCATTTTTCTCTGTTCTTTTAAACCCCACTTTCACTTTTTCTGTCATGCTTGGAGGACCAAAGCCTAACAGGTTCTATGAGAGCATTTCTTTTCTGGAGCTTAGAAGGAAAGGGAAAGGACATGGAGGGGCCAGCAAAGAGCAGGCATTGCTTCTCAGTAGCCCCGAGCCAGTTTCCACTCAGTTTCCACTCATCTTACCTAACCTCGCTCTCCTGTCATATCTACCTGCCTGGCTATCCTAATCTACAGTTATGATAATATTAAGGATATATTCCATAGCTTTTAAATTAGTGTTGTGAGTACATGATGTGTGATTGTGCATGCAGGGGTACACATGCGGAGGTCAGAGGACAACTTTCTGGAGTTGATTCTCTGGTTCTACTGTGGGCTCCCATGATCTTGCCATCTTTGCAAGTACAGCCCAGACAGGTACCAAGCATGTCTCCAAAGCAGGAGAATGCTCTATAGAAGGCACCATGCCATTGAGAAGAACACCGTTCCAACATGAGATGTCATTAGTACCATGTACCCAATTTTCCTGACAATCCACACCCCTGTGGTTCTCTAAGGATGTCCTACACTTTCCTGGTCCAGAGACATATTGTCATGGGGACTGTTGAGTTTCCCAGGCCTTAAAGGTGGGACAGTTGGAATAATAGATACCAGGCTCAGCAGATCTCTGGTGTACACAGTAGGTGCTTATTAAAGAGAGGAAGAAAAATACCAGCTAAGAAGGGCACCCTGTGAACAGACAGTTTTTCTCCTCAGGGTGACAGTCACTCACCATAACTTTTTGACAATCCGCTCTTCTTCGTGGAGGTATTTCTGTCTCTCGTGCTCCACCAGGGTGCGCTGGCGTTGCACCGGATCCTCCAGTCTCTTCATGGTCTCCTTCACTTTGCTACTGATTTCCAGCTCAGCCTTCTTCATCATTGCCCTCAGAATTTCCTGGTTCTGCAGCTGTTGAACAAAAGAAATCAGCCTCCGTTGGCTTCGCCTGTCTGCCACCATGAAGCCTGAATGCCCTGCAGTCTTCAGAAGTGGGCGCAGAGAAAACCCACGGCTGAATCTTTATTTCGGTAAGAAAGAAAAGAGACCAAGGACTGTATACAGAATTGCTTCCTCAGAGAACAGCTGAGTTTTAGCAGGCAACTGACAGCTGAACTTTAGTTTCTGTGCCTACAAAAAAAGTAGTCTTTTCTACTCTTTGGCTACTGTTATGCCAGTGCGCACGCGCGCACACACACACACACACACAAACACACACACAAACACACACACACAGAGCACAAACTCTCACTGACATGATTTTATAGAGAGGCGTCAAGAGCACTAGCATTGGAAGCCCTTCAGTCCTTCTAACCCACCAGACACTTGGTTAGACTTTCTTGGTCTCCATTTCACTCCTCTCTCATGATGTAGGACCTGCTCTCCTTGGCAGGGCTACTCTGAGGTTCTTGTGAATCCTCAGCAACCATTGGCTTGACAGGAATTTAGGAATGTCCTCGAAAGTTGAATCTGTGCTCTCTGGCTCCATGTCTCAATAGCATGGAATGATAGCTCCTTACCATGTGGCTCTCAGTATTGATGGTGGCAACGATAGTGAGTCCAGATGAGACAAAGGCTCTTGGGAACTGACTAATTTCACTGGATTTGACAAAGGCTTCATGCTTATCTAAGCCCATAATTTCCATATGGTTTCCAGAATGCACTGGTATTTCATCACATGGAGCAAAGAGCATGCAAGTTTGCAGCTACTCTTCAGGAGATGCTTACCAACACTTGCATCCTTGGGGCAGGACTATGATAGGCTTTTATACGTCCACGAAGTGAGCACTCTTGATCAGCTTCAGCAGCAATTGTATTTCATTCATTTCACTATCCCTAAGACTCCCCTTCTCAACTACAAGGTATCACCTCACAAGACTGGGGATGCCATTGTCATCTGCCTCATTATCTCTTCACACTGAGAGGAAGAGCACATTGACCGTGATACCACTCTTTCAAAGCCCCATTATGATCTTCTTTACCGGAGTAAAGAGTGAACTGGGTCACATGCAAAGGCACTACTGGGTTCCAGTGTCAGTGCATGGCTCTGAGTGATGATTACTGGCCAAAGGGATTATGGCTATGGAATGTTATTGGTTTCCATGAGTGCTGGTAACGAAGCATGTGTCTGGGTGAGAGCCAAATAGACACGTACTATTCTTGGTGACCTCCATGACTCAGCGTCATGTTCACACGACATTGCTAATATCCCTTCTAGGTTCAGTCAGTCCACAGCAGACATGCACCTCCTCTGCTGTCTACACTTCCCTGTTTACTCTCTTCTCAAGTATGCTTCCCACACTTCCTATGGCCACACCAGCGTCCTTTGATCTTTTTGACACATCAACAGCCTTTGGTCTTTCTGACTCTCTGAGCTCCTTTCTGCCACAGTGACCTTGAACCTGCTAGTTCTACCTCCTGAAATGGCCTTCCCTCCTGCTTGCTAATCTCTGTTCTGGAAAGAGGATCCAATAACACCTTTGGAATAAATGAACTTAAGCAGCCATACTGATAACAGAGAGAATCGAAAAATCTAGAATCGTTCTTTAAGTGGTTGAATTAGGAAGTGAGCCATCAGCTCGGGTGAGCTTTGGGCTCAACCTGGCTGTGCTACAGAGGTTGTGGCTGGTCTACGGGTGACACTGTATATGGAGGTCAATGAAACAAACAACAGCAGCTCTGCCTTCTGTGAAAAGCGGCTCAAATTCAGGGCTGTGGAGCAAGTGCCACAGGGCTCTGTGGTGATGGGGAGGCACAATGAGAGGAGCTGGATACGTAAGACAGAGAGAAGTATGTGATTAAATAGTTGTAAAGGTTATGGATGCCTGGGTGCGTGTGAGAGAAGAAGAATCGGATATAACTGCTTTGGAATGCAAACTGGGCATCAGGATTTTTTTTTTTTTAACTTCCTGGGTGAGTGTGTTTTACCAGCAAGGACAGTGTCATGGTCTAAAAAAGGTTCATGAAAGCAGGGTTAGTATCACTGGGCCATGAGCTAGGACACGATCTTCTGGTACAACCGTCCTGCTTACACCCAACAATGAAACAAGCTCAAATAACCCTGTGGGCTCATTAGCAGCAGACACTAACATGTCTATCCAAAATAGGAAGTATTGCTGGGAGGGCCTTCAAATCGGAATTTGAGAGGTAGGAAGTAGAAATTCTCCAATAGACTGTGTGACTTGTTCAGGCTTATTTGGTAGTGTAGGCTCAATCCAGATTAGAGAGAGGTCATTTTATCAAACTCCCCCCCACCCCAAGTTGCTCTTCTATGTAGACTTGTTCCAGACTATGAGCATACTTTCTGGGACACGGCACATACAATAGAACATTTCCGACACAGCTATGGATATCCTGGAAGCAGACAATTGCACGTAACATTAGAATTACTATGCTAGCAGAGTGGAGGGGAACAACTGCTCCCGAGGGAGGGCTAGGCTTTGTCACCTTTCCAGACAGGAGGCCTTGTGGGATTCAGCTGAGGGGACAGAGAGGGAACTTCTCATGGCCCTTTGAGGAGGGACTCCTAAAGGAAGAAATGCTGAGCTAGTTAGGGTTTTAGTCCACTTCCCTACTCCATTGATCCTGTCCTGTCACTGCTGTTTTGTCTTGGCCAGGAGACTGCCCTGTTCATCCCAGCAGAGAGCAAAAAGAAAAGTGAAGGGCGAGATGTGGATCCACAGCTCTCTCCTAAGCCACTGTCAGTATCTGAGAGGATTGGTAAGGCCTACGTTTCAGTTGTTGAAAGAACATCCACTCTATGAAAGAGAGTACGAAAACAGTAAGATATACACCCTTGCATTTTGACACAGTTCCCTGAGGCCACAAATGTGCCCCCCACTACATGCCATTAAAAAAGAGAGACAACATTTTTCTTGTCACTATAGAAATTTCCCTCACTATTCTTTAAGTTTGCAACCTTTAGCCCAAAGAAGCCATCTGTACTTCTGTCATCACAGAATAGTTCCTCTTGTCTTAGGATGTCATGCAAATGGAATGACACAGTCATCCTCCCGAGACGTGACGTCTGGCTTCTCTCATTCAGTACTCCTAGCCCCAGAGTGGACTTGGAACTCAGGGCCTTGCATGTACTGGGCAACTACCCTGCCTGTGAGCCACACCCGCAGCCTAGCACAGAGCTCTTGAGACTTCAGCCATGTTATTTTGGCAGTTCATTTTATGGCTGAGTGACATTCCCTTGTATGAACATACTGAACCATTTATTTTGACTAGATTATGGTGATCTTGCTAAAGTCACTTATTTTTAATAGTGCTTTTGTAGATCCCTTTCGGTTTCATGTGCAATCATATCATTTATAAGAAAAGCATGTATTTCCTTTGCTCGTGAGGATCCTTGATGGGACAGTACAGTGCGAAATAGAAGTGAAAGTTGATTTCTTTCCACTGAGTTTCCTGGGATTAGGTGTGGGGTTTCACTACCAATATCCTTTCCTTTGGGCTGAGGAAGGCTCTTTCTTCCAGGAGATGGCTGAGTCTCCATCACCAATGGAGAGTTCTAGCATGTGTCTCTTGTATTTACTGAGAGAATATGCCTTTTAATTCTGTTGATGAGGCCAAACAGGGCAGCTTATATTTCTATGCTAAAACACTCTTATACTTAAAAGATAATTATCTTTTAATACATTACTGAACTTCATTGCTATTATTTTGTTGGTGGTTTGATACAGCTATTTTTGCAAGGGTTACTGGTCTGTGACTTTCCATCCTTTGGTTTGATCTTTAGGGTAGGTGTTGGTAAGTCCAAGCTAGAGTCATCTAGGAAGAGGGAGTGTCAGTTGAGAAATCACCTCCATCTGATTGGCCTGTGAACATGCCTCTGGGGAATTTTCTTGATTAATGACTCATGTGGGAGGGCCCAGTCCATGTGGGCAGTGTCACCACTGGGCTGGTGGTCCTTGGTTTGTATAAGAAAGCAGGCTGAGCAAGCTATGGAGAGCAAGCCAGGAAATGGTGCTCTTTCATGGCTTCTGCTTCACTTCTTGATTTGACTTTCCTTCATGATGGACTGTGACTGGGGAATGTAAGTCAAATAAGCACCCTCTTCTCCCAATTGCTTCCTCATGGTATTCATCACAATAAAGCTAACCAAGATATAGTAACACGGACTTCATAAAGGAGTTGACACTAAGTATCTTCTTTTCTTTCTTTCTTCTATTAAATTTTTTTATCTTCTTTTCTTACAGAGTCCCAACTCCAACCCCCTTTGGCCTTTGAAGATGCCATTAAATTGTTTTCTGTCTTGTCTTGTTTCTGACTTCAAGTCAGTATTAATCCTGATATATGTTTTCCTGTATAAAGTGGCTCTATCCTCTGCCTGTCTTTTTTATTATTTTTATTGTTTTCTAGTACCCACTGCCGAGTTTTCCTTTGTGTTTACCAGTCTGGTGTTTACTGGGCTCTTTAGTCTGTCGATTTATAATCTTCATCAAAGTTGGAGAAATTGTAACCACTGTCTCTTGTAACTGTTTCCTTCTCTCCACTAACACTTTAATACTGTTTCATGGGTCGCTGAATTTCAATGTAATTCCTTTTAACTTTTGGATGTTCTCTGTTGCTGTCTCCTATTGCATTCTTTGGCCAGTGGTTCATCTTTAAGACTATCAAGAGACTGTGTAATGTAAAAAAAAAAATTATTATTTATTTTATGTGCATTGTGTTTTGTCTGTCTGTATGTCTGTGTAAAAGTCTTCAATCTCCAGGAACTGGTGTTCTAGACAGTTGTAAGCTGCCATGTGGTTGTTGGGAATTGAACCTGAGTCCTCTGGAAGAGCAGTCAGTGCTCTTAACAACTGAACCATCACTCCAGCCCTACTATGTGTGTATTTAAACTATCAAAAGCTCCACTTACTTATCTTTTTCTACCCTTAATCTTTTGTAGCATTGGCTTATGCTTTTCTTCTAAATCTGAGTGCTTTTTGAAGTCTTTGCTATTAATGTAATATCTCCATCACTTCTAGTTGGTTTCCATTGGCTGAGTTTTCATAGATTGTATTTTTCACCATTATTTGTGTCTAACAGTTTTTGATTGCATGTTAGGCATAGACTGTTAGATTTTATTCTTCTTCATACAGATTTTGGGTGTTCTCTGACAGGGCAATTATGTAAGGTTCATTTTGTTGTTGAGAGAATTATTTTTAAGTTTTCGCAGGGAGAATTTAGGGTAATCTTTACACTTGGGTTAGTTTAGTCCCAACACTGGCATATAGCCCTTTTCTAGTCTGTACTTAATGCTGAGGTATCCAACATGACCTCTTCACTCTTGCTAGCCAAAATTGAACTTCTCTGGGTCTGGGTGGTCTCTAAGAAGATTTTGACTTGGTGGTTTACCCACATGGTCTTTGCCTGACTCAGAGATCTGTTCATGCCACACACACTTGGCTTATTACTCAATAGCGGACCCACAGCTGAATTTAGTTCTTTCAATTCAGAGACTTCTTCTCTTGGAAACTCCATTCCACAAATGCTAGCTGCTTCAGCTCTCCAAACTTGCTTTTATCTCCTTTGCCCAACAAGATGATCCCAGGACTGCTTGAGTTTCTGTATCACATCTGGGAAGTACCTTCCGGCAGATGCACACTCACTGGCAGGATTCACCTCCAGTGTCTCAACTTTTTTCTGAGTAACCCAGACCCTCGCTGTCTGTTGTCCAGGGTTTGCAAGTCATGTTCACTATGGTTTCAGTTCTCTAGCTGTCAACAGCGGGACGGTGAGTGAAATTGCAACCACTCCCTCTTCGCTGCAAACACAATTTATTGGAAGTGCCCTTGACGTTTTTACAAGTGTACTTAGAATGTTCTTGGCCATTCAGTCTTTAATTGGGCCAAGTGAGTTATCCATGTCAACTTTATGAATAATGTAGGAAACTGTTTAAATCTAAATCTAACTACCTCAAACTAGCCCACACCTCCCATGCTCATCCCTGGCTTACTAGGTGAAAGCAGTCTTGATAACATGGCTTGAGAACAAAATAGGCCAGAGGCTACTGTAGTCTACCAGTAACACTGCACAGTGGTTAGACCACAAACCAGGGAGTTTGGGAATGAAAACCAGACCCCACTAACCACCCACGTAAGACCTCCCCAAGGCTTCAGGGAACAAAACAAACAATGCCTGGTCATGGACACATGTTGTCGGGGTGCTGCCTGAGATGGTGGTCTTAAGTAGTCCTTTGTCTGAGATCTGACTGCAGCTTGGCGGATTGTTCAGTAACTTAACTGTCAACTTCTGTGCCTGCTCCATTTACCATTTCTGCCTTGTTGAAGAAAACAGTTCTGTCCTGCAGACACCAGATTTTGGTGTGCTTTCCTCTGACATATAGTCCTCTGACTATAATTTTGGACATCATGAAATAAAAGACTCTAGCACAACAGATACATTAAGGCAACTGTTGCATTACATAAGGGCGGAGCCTAGAGCTCTGTGTGCTGCTGTCTCTTCTTCAATGTCCATCCTCCCTCACCAGGGGAAAAATAGCAGATTCTCAAAAATCTTAAAAATGTAACACTAAGTTCAGAATAACCTGATTTTTTTTTAACTTATCAGAAAGCCCAATAAAGAGATAAAGGGCCAAGGAGGGAAAATGTATAAATTGGAACAGTAGAATATTTTTTTGATTTGGGTGAAGTCCTAACTGTGGTCTCTACAGAACTTGTTTTCTTCCAGAAAAACATTTCTCTCCCCAGTTCAGACGTACAGTCATGTCTGTGGGTCTAGAATTCTCTTAGGGAAAAAATCTATGAACTGGGACATTCTGCAGGAAAGGAACTATTCACTGTTAGAAAAAGTGGATATTTATTCATAAACCATCTCAGGAGAAGTAATGGATGAAGTATATCATCTTTTGAAGAAAACATCTGTTGAGTTCAAAAGTTCTGTGTTGCCAGGTTACTTGAGAGTGAGAACACAACAGTGTAACTATCCCATTGGCTTGTGGCTTACAGCAAACCTGATGGAACAGAAGGTACAGCTGACCACTGGATGACTGGAGGGTACATGGTTTGGGGTGGTTTAAGTTATCATCTCCTTCTGGGCGTACAAAGTGGTAGCATACTCATTCCCAGTCACTTTGGCATTAGTGACAGCTGACTGATCCCAGCATGTCTATAAGGCATCTTACTGGATTCAGCATTCATGATAACCTGTAAGCAGTACTTCTTATCCTGGAATAGTCTAGAATCACTAGCTTACCTGCCAGTCTATATCAATGAAGTCAGACTCTGGCAGAGTGATTTAGTATACGTACTTTTGTGAAGGACTCAAGGTGTCTCTAATGGACAGTGTGGGTGGAACATATCTGTGCTGAATGAAAATGGACCCATGGGTTCACAGGCCCATAGACACACTATTAGGAGGTGTAGCCTTGTTGGAGTAGATGTGGCCTTATTGGAGGACTTGTGTCATTGAGTTGGGCTTTGAGATCTCAGATGCTCAAACCAGGCCCAGAGTCTCACTCTTTCTTCCTGCTTCCTGTTGGTGCAGATAGAGTCACCTCTTCAGCATCATGTCTGCCTACAGGCCACCATGCTTCCTGCCATGATGATAATGGACTAAACCTCTGAGATATAAGCCATCCCCAAGTAAATGTTTTCCTTATTAAGAGTTGCTGTGGTCATGGTGTCTCTCCATAGCAATAAAACCCTAACTACGGCCATGTCTTGTCTACTGATAATTTATGTGAAACAGGACAGAGACTCACATGGTAGAGACTTGTCTCAATGGCCTCCTTTACATCAATGCCCCTATCTAAGAACCCCTCATGTCTACTTCACATTTTTAGTTCTTCGAAGAATCCATCACTCTGGAAATAAAATGTTCACATATAATGATCTGCTACAGTCTAGGGCTTTCCAATGATTTAATTATCTAATTACTGGAGCAGGCTGCCAAACACAAAGGAGTTCATTCGGTTTCACTATTTTATAACAGAGCTCAAAGAACATTTGAATTTCTAATTCAATTCTTGTCCTTTTGAGACTCTTCGAGAGAATTCTGTATGTCTCTCTAATGATAGCTTTATCAGTGGACTCATAATCAATCTGGGGCTGCGTTTCATATTAGGTGTAGGGTAATACAGGTGCTGAAGGAGAATTGTTGCTGCCCCAGCTTAATTATTCTCAATTGTTCTTGTGTTAAATAGACTCCTCTGGCTGGAAAGACAGACATTTGTGAAGGAGGGAAGCCCGGGACGCAGAAAATACAAAGATGGGGTAGAGATGGAAGGCTCACAGCAGTCAGGTTAAGAAACAAAGTGCTCACCTCCCCTTTGTGTCTGCTGTGGAAATACAAACATTTCTAAGCTCATCAGCACATTGCTCATTGCTATGAATCCCACAGAGAGCCAATGAAGCACTTCTATAGAGATAAAGAACTCCATTAGGCTAGACTGAACTGCTAAGCCTTGGCCAAGAACTTCCTTGTTAAGAAAGCGACAGTTTTACACTGTGCTGTGGTAGGTTCAAGGTTGACAGGGGCAGCAGGTGATAGGCGATCTCTATCACCATCCCAACCAAACCATCCCAGAACCAAACAAAGCCGTGTACCACCCAAGGCCCTGTGGCAGCTTTCAACATCACACCCACAGTAACAATGTCTCAAATGCTTATGAAATTGCTGACACAACTGTTGTGCTCAGGCTAAAGCAATGTCATCCATGTCCCTGAACCAACAGCTGTTCACTTTAGAGAGCAGTTAGGGCCTCCCATAGAAATGATAGATTCAATGTGGGGTTGGGGGTGGGGTGTGGGGATGAGGGAGTGGAGTCCAGTGAGGAGCACAGTTTCCAAGTAGCCAGCGGGTGGCGCTAAAGGGCAGAGATAGTATGCGGAGGGGCAGAGACAAACTAGGAAAGAAACTGGGAGGTGACAGGTGATGTCTGACCTAAGGAAGACATTCTACTTTGTCATTCTAATCACCAACTGAGACACTTCATTTCATTGCAAAATCAATTCACTCTTTGTCATTCTCATGGGCGCACTCTTCTTCTTCCCTATTTCTCCCCACCCCATCTCCTCCCTCTTCCTCTCCCTCCTGTCCTCACCCCCTTTTCCTTCTTTGCAGAGAGATGGCTCAATGGGTAAGAGTACTTGCATGTGTTCAAGCACCAGGACCTGAATTTGAATCTCTGCACCTACATATAAAAAGGGCGTGGCTGCAAAGGCCTGTCATCTCAGCATTGGAAGACAGAGACAGTGGCTTCCAGGAGCTAAGTAGTCAGCTAGCCCATCTGAAACAGCAGGCTTCAGGTTCAGCGAGAGTCCTTGTTTCAAAGTATTATGTTGAAGAGCTGTTCTGGCCTCAGCATGCACTGATGCATGGCCATATGCCTGCGTACTCACTTATATACAACACATACACACACACACACACACACACACTTCCACATATATATATAAAATGAAAACATTTTGCAAGACAAGAAGTCCTTCCAAGATGGACTTTCACAGATGTCACGATTCAGAGGTGATTTAAATAAATATGTACTGAATGTCCCAGAAGTCCAGGACAGAGAGACAAAGAGTGGGTAGGTGGTAGGTTCTGAGCATTAAGCAGTGTGGGCTTTTTTGTCAACCTTCGCCATGTACACTGGGGACACAGAGGAGGTCTTCCAAACCAGTTACCTTTATTTTAAACTTTAATTCCACCCTCCCCCCGCCCCAGGTGATTTTTAAGACAGTATCTCATTATGCAGAATAGGCTGGGCTCAAACTCATGATCTTCCCGCCTCAGCTTCCCAGGGCTGAGATAATAGACTTGAGTATGACTCCAGGCCTGGATCTAGCTGCCCTCTTACTTTCCCACCTCGAGATACCAGTGGGGGAAAGCATATTTTTAGTTTCAATTAGGCGGTGACAGATGTTGGGTCCACACCACTGAGATGCAGAAGAAACTGCTATTCAAAGTCCTTTCCTGTGTGTACCTCACCTCTTGGGCATTGCTTCCACTAGGCACAGAGGATCTCAGTGTGCCTGCCCAAGCTCTGGACTGTGTTCAACTTTTAACAATATTTGGATCATGAGCTTCTTAAAGGAGGGTAGGGAGATGTCCCCATAAAGGCCAAGCTAGGACTACGTCCTCAATGTCCAAGCTCCAGCCAAAGGCAGGGAAAGTAAGTCGGTACTCAGGGTAAACATGTGACGTCATGCTGTGCTGTGCCTCCCAGCTCCTTGGGACTCAGGCCAGGAGATGGATAGCCTATTCTGTCAGATTGACAATGTTTGCTGGCTAAGATCTGGGACACGAAGGGTTATTTTTGCCTTCCCTTTGATTCCTTATAGCACATATATCCTCAATAATGAAAGGATAAGGGAAATCTGGAACATACTACCCAAATAAAATGCAGATTTTTTTTTCCTCAGCAAACCATCCCTAGTAGCTTCCTTTCACCTGCATGAATCCATCTTCTATGCTAAACTCAAGTTCTAAAGACACCACAGTTGCTTGCGGAGGAGGAGGGGGAGCTTCTTCCTGAGAAGGAGGGATGGGCCTCCACCACACTGAGAGCTAGCAGCCTTGGCACTTACTGTTAAAGGAAGTTGTCATACAGTGGTTTCAGTTATAGCAGAAGGTTCTAGACCAGACTTCCAGATAAACAAGGAACCTGTGCCATTCTGATGATGTGTGGCTCCTTCAATTAGCTCTTACAGACAGTAAAGGAGCCCAGGGAAGCTGAAGCACAGGTGGAGATGGAGGATGAGGATGCCGAGAAATCAGACCTAGAGCCACTATGACAGGGGACACATCTGTGAGGAGTACCTGGAGCTGCCTCATCTGCTGGAGTTGGAGCCTGAGCTCAGCCACGTTCCGCCTCATGTCAATCAGGCTCGTGTGCATGGGTGAGGTTCCGGCAGGCAGGGGTTGGCAGGGAGGCAGGGAGGACTCCACAGGGCCCAGACTCTTCGCTGCAGAAACATGAGCTGTTCCTATGAGGAAAAAAAAAAAGAAACACAAAAACTAGCAGAAGTCTTAGAATGCAGACAGCACCTGAGCATGAGGCCTATCTCCACACAGAAGACTAGAAACTAATTAAGAAAAACGTCATAGAAACAGTAGGCCACATCATGCTAAGGAACCAAGTCTGTAACCTTCATGTTCTAGAAGCTTCACTGTCATGGGACAGCAGAGCGGTAGTCACAGCATGATGGCATGTCAAGGAGATAAATGTCTGTGCTGCTGCCAGCTCCTCTGTAGCAATCCGCTTCCCCCCTCCCTCCCTCTCCACTTCCCCCATGTAGACTCCTCGTCCTCCCTCCCCCCATCTCTCAACACACAGGGGTTTAGAAAGCTGAAATACATGCAGAACAAAGTATTAACAGTATTTCGGGCTGCTGGTATTCCAATATTCTTATTACAAAGTTTTAGATTTTTAAAATCTGTGTAGAATATATCTGTCCTTCTAGAGTAGGGGAGAATGTAATTTCTGGGCTTTTATGGAGCATGCTGTGTGATCAGTCCTTGCTAGCAGACAGACATAGAACAGGCTGGAAACAGAGATGGCAAACTAATAAAAAAGGCATATTCTTGGCTAAATCCTCACAGGTTTCTAAAACCAAAGGAAGTAAGAGTTCTGTACATTATCACCCTTAGTAAGAAAACATGGCTTGACTTAAGAATTCTTTAAGAAAAAAAACAAAAAGGCAACGGGAAGAAACTTCTAGGCTAGGGACGTTTCTCAGTGGTGGACCAGCACTCTGAGGCACTGGGCTCCACTTGCCTAACCCTAACCCTAACCCTAACCCTAACCCTAACCCTAAACCTAACCCCTAACCCCTAACCCCTAACCCCTAACCCCTAACCCTAACCCTAATCCCTAACCCTAACCCTAACCCTAACCCTAACCCTAACCAAAGGGGCTTCTGTAAAAAGGAAAAGTTCCTCAGTTGTTCCCTAGACACTACAGCCTCTGTCTTCAGGTCACCTTATATAAGGACCACACATTTCATGAGCCCATTCAGGAGGGGCCTGAGCTGAGGTGACTTGCAGAGTAATGGTTAAAGACTGTGTACTATATAGTGTAGCTTTTTAAAGAGAATGCAAGGGTGTAGAAGAGGGTAAATGTTGAATCTGTCTGTCTGTCTCTCTCTCACACACACACAGACAGACATCTGGGTATAAGAGACAGATATACACAACCTTACAAATACACACCCACAAAACAGAATCATTCACAAGCAAACACACTCTTGCACACACACACACCCCAACACATATTACACACAGATAGATACATACGAGCGAGAGACAGATAGATATACATACACACATACAAACACACATGAAGACACACACATAGACACATATAAGCCAGAGGCAGACCGACAAGCACACACCTACAAACATACATGAAGACAGACTGACACACACAGATATACACATACACCTACAAACACACACACACACACATGCACAAAGACAGTCTCTCTCTCTCTCTCTCTCTCTCTCTCTCTCTCTCTCTCTCTCTCT
>NW_021604604.1:2064599-2077037 GCF_004785775.1 Grammomys surdaster
CTCTCTCTCTCTCTCTCTCTCTCTCTCTCTCTCTCTCTCTCTCTCTCCCTCCCTCCCTCCCTCCTTCCCTCCCTCCCTCCTTCCCTCCCTCCTCTGGGAGCTTTGTGATGACCCAGGCTGGCCTTGCAGGACAGAGACTTGTTATTGATTTACACACTCTGTAATGGTTATTAGTAGAGGCCTGTCTTCCTGTTATGGCTCAGCAACCGGGATGCAGAGCTAGTGGCACACCAAGTTCTTCACACTGGGGTGACTGTCCAAAATCAGCTGTTCCATTGCTTCCAAGGAACCCCAGAAGGCCAGCACTTTTGGTTATTAACACTGTCACCAGTCAAGACTTGAGAAACTTGTACATGTCCCTTTCTTTCCCTTACGCACATACCAAAGTCACCCTCAGAAAAGTCAGCATCTGTCATTTGGGCAGCTGTTGAGAAGACTATTTTCCATGATAGGGGTGTAAAGGAAGAGGATACCCAGTGACATCTCTCACTATGGCAGCATGTCATAATCAACTTAGTGTCTTCCAAGGTCAGGTGTTCTGACAGGGAACAGCTATCAGTTTCAAGTTGTTGCTTTAGAATCAGCCAACATCTGCCTTTTTTGTAGGTACGGGTGCATGTGTAGAGGCATGACAATTTTCCCAACATTACACTATATAACAGCCAGATAGTAAATGGAACCACAGAGGTCTCTTTCTGGTTAAAAAAAAAAAAAAAAGGGACACCCTGTTAGTCAGTCTGCTCTGCCAGCTCCTCACCTAAATGAAGGTCTAGTGCTTCTACATATCTGTGTCCTTGCATGTTCATCACCAACCTTATTTACTTATGTTTGTGTGCCTACATGTGTGTGTGCATGTGTGTGTGCATGCATGTCAGTTTCCTCCTTCCATATTTCAGTGGGTGCTGGGATCCAACTTGAGTTGCCGAGTTTGTGCAACACGCACCTTTACCTGCTGAGTCAACTCTTAGAAGTGGCTGACTCCAGTCCACATGCTTTTTGTTAATGAATGCTGAATGCTGACAATGGGCTTCAAAAAACACATTTTCAAAAATCAATTTCTTAATGGAATCTAAAGTTGTTTAAAAATACATCTTTATCAATAACTTCTGGTTCCACCATGGGCTTGAGTCCTATCGATACACTGAAATGGTTGTTCACAAAGTGGCCAGTGATGGAGTAATCAATGGCGACTCTCTGGGGAGCATGACTTCATTCAGCACACCATTGGTCCATGTTGTCTGTCAGTCACTTCTCTCCTTTCCTGTCACACTGAAATGTCCACCCCTTGCCTTCTTCCCTCTCTGCCGTCCTTGTCATCAGTCTCTTCTCTGAATCCAGCCTTTGAGAGCTTTCTGTCCTAAGCCTACCCTTCTGCTCTCAGGGGCAATTACGTCCTCTTCTGCCACCTGCCCAGCCTCCTTCCCTCCCCCAGCCTACATTTATCTTTGGAGCCACATACCAATGGCTTCACGTCACCACCAGCCTTTCCTACCAGCAGATCTAACTCGTTACCTCCACTTGCCTCCCCACACTGCTTTCTGTCTCTCTCCATTTGATTTTAGCCAAGGTCACTTTATTCACTGAACAAAGCAAGCCAAGGTCACTTAATTACTTAGGCCAGAACCTGGCCATTTTCACGAGCCATGTTTCCATGTATTACCTCAAACAAGCAAGTGACTTAACTGTGTTCTCTCTGTACATGCTTAAATGGTTCTTGGTGCTACCTGGCAGGCGAAGGAAGTCAGCACCTATGATTGCTTAGCCTACTGTCTGATGAAGATTAAGCCTTACTGCCCTTGACTGAATTAGATCTCTGAGAAGAATGGCATAAAGAACCATCTTCTCTGTCTCCATCGACAGTCTCAGCACTGGAGGTGACCCAACAACTAGCAAGAATCTATAGTAAAGGCCCCAAGATGTAGACTCAGGACGGAGAAGATCTAGTTGCTGGGGACTCCAAGTAGGTTCCCACTCACAGTAGAGCCATAAGACCTGGGGTTGGTATGCCACACACCCAGGTGGGTAGTCACATTCAGTTTCTTGCCAAGCCTAGTAGTAAGAGACAACATACAGTTTCCCCCCAGAATCTTACTCCTTTTTGTATACTACTCTAGGTAATTGATCTTGATTAGTTATATCTTAAAATCATTATCATAAATGTCATTGATGATGATGATGATAATGTATGTGTTGGTGGCTTGAGGAGTGCATATGACATAGCATTCAGTCTCAGGTCACAGCACACTCTGGAGTCTGTTCTCTCCTTCTAACTTTATGGGGGTCCTGGGGATTGTTATCGGCAGGCTTGTCCAAGTGCCTCTACCCACTGAGCGCTCACTGGCCCTTACTTAGTTAGATCTCAATAGGAATCTTAACAAGTGTGCATACGATGTGAACTTATGATGTACTTTGTTGTGATAGAACTAATACTGGAGGGAGGTTTAGGAAAACTGTCATTAGCTTGGGGACTCTGAGCATCTTAACTTACGGCGAGCCTACTTCTCTCCCTATAAGATACGAATAGCAGGATCTTTCTCATAGGACTAGCTGTGTTAGCTGAGATAATAAACAATGTAACACATATACAGTATGCTTCAGAAGTGGGAGATGCCTTCTGCTCCCTCAGGTCTAAAGTAAATTACATATTTCTAATGCAACCAGAAAGTCTGGATTTCATTTGTGTTGGTTGACCTTTGCCCAAATGAGTTCCTTGGCTTCTATATAAGTCTGTTATTTGTCTGTACACAGGGATAACACTGCTTTTCTTATAGTTTACTTTCTAGGATTATGGAAGAATTAATATACTTTGTGCACGGTACAGGCTGCTATGGCAACTAAACCCCCGTGGGCAATGTCTAGCCTTGATACATTCATTAGAAGGAAAAAGACCAAACTGGGCAGAGATACGAGAGTGAAAATCACTCACATTGCTAATGGCATTGCCAATCTCCTAGGCTTTTCAGAAAACATGTGGCCACTACCACCGTCTGTCCCCCATAATTACTGATCACAAACTTGGAAACATAGCCAAAGAAACTACACTTGCTTTTTCTTTTCTGCTTTGCTCAATAATGGCATTTATGACAATTTCAAAGTGAAGAAATCAAATAACTGGTGTTATCTTTCAAGGGACTGGGCTATCACAGCGTGAAAAAATGAGATAGAAGAGTAGGGATATGAACTGTATGTCACATGTGTGTGGCTGTGTGCTCTGTTTCCTTATCTGCAACAAGGAAATAAAAATGATACCTACCATGGGGATAGACAGTAATGGGTTAACGCATGAGCAGTGCCAGGCACACAGGAAGCACTCCCAAAACATTTCCTTATTTACTACATATTCTATAGCTATCTAGAAGATGTCAAAGCTTACAGACCTGCATGTGCACATTGATCAGGATGACGATCATTTCCAGAGTGGATTTCAGAGGCATTGAAGGCTTTAGTGGTTAGTAGTTTCACTTTATCCTCTTAAGTTCATAATAAATAAGGAAATGAGTGAATTAATATCGCCAAAGCAAACTGGCAATTGCTCTGAAGACAAGTTTAGTGATTTCTATGAAACAACTGCCGGAGTTCAGCCCAGGCCATGGATTGATTTCTAAGTCAAATGCTGGAGAAACATCCCATAAAACTGAGTGCTAAGCTTTGCTCAGCCTGAGCGGAGCCAGAGGTGGTGGTGGTGGTGGTGATGGTGGGGTTAAACCTATGTTCCTAATCCTATCCACATTCCTCTGCTGCATGAAACTAGATGTGGCTTCCCCCAAATAAGGGGTTTCATACAATTGGCTGTTTGCTTCTGTAGAGCCTCAGCAAGTGAGCACACTCCTGCCTTGATCTGTTTCTAACCCAGCAGGCAGGAAGACAGCATAGTCTGCCGAGAGGCTTGTTTAGGGACCACAGGATCCAGCTGTCACCACATTGAGATGTGATGACACCAGGAAGGTCTGCTAGTGATAAAAGTCAGTTCTCCTTTAGGAGAATGCTAGCATTTAAAAGGAAAGCCCTAACTCACATTCATCTTCTTTTCCCGTCTAGACTTTTATAAGTGGTTACTTATTCCCATTCACTCTTGTTCATTTCCACTCCACCCACGTTAACATCCTTCCCCAGAGTGGAATCTCCCAATGGCTTCACGGTACACTTAAGGGACATGTAAGTTGCCTTTACCTAGAAGGATCCTTACCCTTACCTTTTGCTAAGTTCTAGGTACCCTTGGTACCCCTCACCTTTCCAGGGAGATGCAAGCCCTGTTGTATCCCTTAATTCTTGAGATTCAATACACATACATTTTCAACTTTACTGTGGATTCTAAGTTCTAAGCAGTCAGACCCGTGTTTTACATTCGCCATATTCACTCTATACACCAGTACCAGGAGTGGAAGTAAGGACATGTGAGTAGAGTGGATGAATGGCCGATAAAGGTAATTTCCACACTGTAGGAAGCTGCAGTAGCTATGGTGATTTCCCTGAAATCATACAAGTTGACTTAGAGAAACACTGGGTACTTGTGAAGCCAGCCAGAGCTAACTGAAACTCATGGCCTCCAGAGCTCCCGGGAACACTCACCTGCACCATCTGCTTGGTTCCTGTTAGCTGTGGCTTTCATCATTTTCTCACTGAATAAAAGAAAATAATAAAAAAAGAGAGTCAACTCTCCAGTTTTTAAAGCGCCACTATCTTTCCTCAACTCTTAAGACTTAGCGGTGATGAAGTAAGCAATGAAGGTGTTTGACATCAGCACCATGACTGCCCGCGATGCAGAAGGCTTTCCAGGTGTGTGCTGACACAGGTAGGATGCAGCTGGACACACAGTGATTTTCAGATGATGGCGTGGATGGGAGTAACAGGAACTGCTCAGCGAGTAGTCCATGAAGCCACATGCACTGGGAAGTCCTTCGACCCTTCTTGGGCCAAAGTGTTACCTTTGTCCAAGAATTACCAGGAAGGAAATAAAAACAAAACAAAACAAAACAAAACAAAACAAAACAAACAACCCCCACACCATAATTTATAAAGAAGTAAACAGGTCAGCCCTAAAATGATCATGAAGGAACAAATTTCACTGAATGAATGGCCGTAATGATTAAAGAGAAGCGGCTTGAATTATTTTTTTGCTGCATGGCTTGCTTTTTTTTTTTTTACCTAGACGCCTCTTTGCTACTACTTGTAATGGGCCCTTTAAAAAGCGCAGACTGAACAAGGCCAGTTAGACTGGCAATCTGCTTCTCCATGGCTTGCATCCTCTCTCTGCAAAACAAGAGAATTGTTTGTTAAAGCTCTGTTGACTTTCAGACTGGTTCTTCTGGGTGAACGATCTACCTGAGGGTTATAAAAGGCACCACCCAGTAGGCGGCCAAAGTCCACTCAAACCTGGAGACTGTAGATCCTCAGTGAAGGCCAAGATTTACTGAAAAGTTGAGAGAGGAGACAGTGACCTCACAAGAAAGACAATGCACAGGCCATCAGCGGCCTCCCGGAGAACGGCATCACGCTCAGATGTTCATGCATCACGTGTTTTTCAACCTCCTGACCCTGTTTTGTTGTTTGCTTTGCATGAGAGCAGACCTTGGTGGGACTGGTGGCGCTCTGGGCCAGGCCCTGCATTCCTACATGCCTCTAAGCTGTTCTTTGCAGCTGGGAAGCTGCAGGCTGGTTTGCGGGTGAATGATGGATATATCTGTTATACATGTAGTTAGACTTGTTTCATAGCCCAAGGGCAGACAAACAAGTGCCTCTTTCCAACACCTTGGAGGATACAATCAAAATCAACTTTAGTTGGGGAGTAGACGATGCTCAGTCTAATGGTGTTGCCTTAGCCTGAGGATTTTACAGGATCAAAGAAGAAAAATATACTCAATAACTCAATCATGAGCACACTAATAAAAATCCCCTTAGTTACTGCTATGGCCAGGTGCTGTACCTTTCTCTTCAAGACTACCTGATGCTACAGTCGGGTTTTTGAAACAGGTTCACATTTCTGCATCTTAGACAATGGGTATATCATGGAAACATGTGATGGTGATCAATAGGTGTAGAATAAGAATTCTACAAACAGCACACTCATACAATGTGGCTCTCTAGTGCAAGCCAGCTGCTTAATCTGGTACTTTATGGAGCTAGAATAGCAATCCATCCTTTCACTACAGAAAAGCAACTGGTGAGTTTGAGCTCATGGAGAGACAGGAAATCTGTATCCTGAACTTTGTGGCAATCAAGAGTATCCTTGAGTTTTGAGGTCTTAAGTGTTGCCTTTGGGCTAAAATCTTTAATGCCTAATTAATTACTAAGTTAAGCTTTGCAACTGCCAGCTTCTGACTCGACAAGTCCACGTGCTTTCACTGATGGTGAAGTTATGACATGACGTTTCTTGTACATATGTCATGAAGTATAGGTAGATAATGGTTGCAAAAGCAAGCACCCCCACCAAGCTAGGTAAGTCTGAATGGTATGATCTCTGTTCTACTGGGGTAGAAATAACCTCAAATGCCAAGTATGGACTCACGTCTCCACAGACTGACTGCAGATACGTCCAGACACAGCAGTGGATGCTAATCTCAGACATCACTGAGTACTTGGCCTCCTCTTTACCATAAAAGGGTCAACAGGTCAAGGAAAAAGGATATAAACATTTCAAATAAGGAAATCAGGTTAGTAAAAACCTGCCAGAAATCCCATGTTTATTGGTAAGTCACAGTAGCATCTCAGAAGTGACAAGAGCAGTGGTTGGTCACAGTGTCTGCCATGTAGGAGACTCACGCACACAAACACTTGGGAAATGGCTTTCTTTGGGGGGGGAGGGATGCCAGTACTGAGTGAAAGTTGGTTAGCCCTATCACTCACTGCACAAAAGAGGAAGAGAAATGCAAGGTACAGGCAGGTACACAGCTACAAGGAATAATCAAGACTCTGCTAAGAGGGAGAGGGGAAGAAGAAATCTCTCTAGTGGATCACTGGCTACGGATGCAATATGGATCCACTGGCCCTGTGACACTGGCTATGAATATAATGCAGATCAGGGCTAAGTCAATGTTCTAGTCAATCTGTTGTTGGTCAAAAATCATTCACTACCTTGTCTTACAAGAGTGGGTGGCAGTGCATTAAAAACCAAACCAAACACCTTGGATGTAGGACCTTGTCTTTAACTGTATCATTACCAAGGACAGAATTACAGAGCATCATAGCAGGGGCTGGGTGTGACCTGCGATGGCCTACAGGGCTTCCTTGCATTTTCTTTGGCTCAGTGGGAGTTGGACTTCTCCACTAAGCTTCCCCTTGATAATGGTTTTTGGGTGCAGATGGAGAAATACAATTCTTCAATTGCATTCCACTGTCTGTCTCTTCAGGGCTGATAGCAACACACATGTAGAAGTGTCTGGCATGAGAATTTAGATGCTTAGAGCAAAAGCATAAGTATCTACATGCTTGGTTCTGTATATAGTAACCAGGAGTTAGGGCTTGAATACTCCCTGGGTGGTTTCTTCCAGGCTATGGCATCAACAGAGATACTAGGGAGGAGATGCCAAGTCAGATATTGCTGGTAGCTCTTTGGCATCCTTCCTGCATCTTATAGACACTTGAACCTGACAGTAGAAGGGTCACAATTCTCCCCCACTTCCACATGAGATCAATGTGGTGCAGGCAGTGACAGACAGACAGCACAGCAACCACAAATGTGTGCACCAATGTCTCAGACTGTGAAAATACAATTCTTTTGACACATGGTAATGAGAAAACTTCTTCCTTCCCATTTAATCACCAAAGTGTTTCTGGTTTCAGGATTCATTTGAGGGAGATTATCTGATTTATAAATTCATAAATAAGATTGTCTTTCCATTTCATGGTTGGTAATCTGGAAACAATTTTATGGTTTAACTAAATTACAGCAACTGGAAACTTATGCAGCCTTCTCCCGTGATGAAATGTTATGATGTGTGCTTAATGTGAAAAGGGGAAAAAAATAAGACAAATGTAGTGGAAGAAGAGAAATTAAACACGACCCTGTCATTTTACTACAGTGGCAATTCTGCATGATAACCATCAGAATATTAAGGACGCTTAGGCTAATTCTTGCCAATTTCACTTGGTTTAAGGTATTATGGGTTGGTGTAATTACTGTCAAAAAGATGGTTCAAAAATGATTTCATAAAGCATTTTATATCATTCCATCAACTGTATTTATGTGATGTGTAGAGACAGTTAACTAGTCATTTAATGCTGCAAATCAGCTTGGCTGCAGCAATCTGTTTAAGGTCCAAATATAACATGAATAAAAAGAAAAAATCAAGGAAAATTCAGGGCAAGGGCAGTTCCCATCATTGATCAGCTCCCGACTGACGTCATCCCTCCCTGCCCTGGTCTGTGTGTGCAGGGGAAGCAAACGCCCATACAGTCAGAGGGCTGCCCTCTCTACCTTCGGAACAGAAGGAAGAAAACCTTTTATGTTTGGGGAAATACTTTTAGCCAGTGAGTTCATTTATGTGATTTTTTTGACTCAAGTTTCACCTTTAACCTCTTTTGATTACAGACATGTCTTTGTCAGGAAGGAAACCTCCTTTAGCTTGGATACGTTTCTTATCTTGGTATAGTTAAGCAAACTTATATCAATTAGGAACCAAGCTAACACCAGACCGAGTAAAGACCATTAATTCTTTCTGGTGAATCCCAAAGGCTATGTGCAAGCATGTGTGATGAGCCTGTGCACGTGCACATGTGTGTGCATGCGGATGGAAGCCCAAGGTTGATGCTGAGTATCTTTTAGAGTCGCTCTCCACCTTATTTTCTGAGTTTCTCAATGACCTAGGAGCTCATTAATTCAGCTAGGCTGGGTAGCCAATGAGCTTCAAGGACCCACCTGTCACTGTATTCTCCAGTGACAGGATTACAGAGGCACTCAGCCTGTTCTTATGTGTTTGCTGGCTTCTCTTAAGTCAGGTCTGCATGTTCCTGTGACAGATGAACTGAGCCATCTCCCCAGCCCCCAAAGAATACTGTTTTAAGATACAAGAAGGATATAGAGGAGCTTGCTGAAACCAGTCAAGTAAGCTAATGTGCATCAGAAACTCAGCCTTCCTTAGGCAGTTCCCTATCTTTAAAAATAGCTTCACAGGACAGTAACAACTATAGGAACTAAGACTGCTATTCTAAGAGTACTAAGTGATCCCTAAATTCACTTCTGGGTCTAATATTTTTAGATTAGATTTAGATTTGTTGTTCTTCCTCCTTGATATCACTGGGGTCTATGGTTATTTGATAAAAGCTTGGTTTCCAGTCAATGGCATTGCTAGGAACTGCTGGGGCCTAGCAAAAGAAAGCCATCAATGGGGAATACTTTTGAAGGATATGTTGGGACCCTGGCTTCTCCTTGAGTTTCCTGTGTGCCAGGAGGTAAGTGGCTTCAGTTCACCAAAGCACCCCAAGTCATGCTGATCTGTCTCGCCATAGCACTGTGCTAATCAACCCAACCAACTGCAGGCTACAGTCATGATCCAAAATGAATCAGGATTTTCAAGGTGTTTAACTCAGGCATTTAGTTACAGCGATGGAAATCTGAACAACATGTATTATTAGCGCTCTCTCTCTCTCTGTCTCTCTCTCTCTCTATCTCTCTCTCTCTCTCTGTCTCTTCTCTGTCTCTCTCTCTCCTCCAATAATGTGAGAATAGTTAGTAAGCATAGGCTGTGGGGACTACCAACATGAGGGCCCATTGTTTCTGCACAGGGCATTCCACAAGACCAGTGTCCCTGCAGGTAGAACACTGACAGAATTAAATCCTTATTATTACAAGAACTGAAGTCATTTTTCACAGTTGGATAGCAAATAGGTTTCAAGCCCTTGCATGTTCACACCCTGTCTCTATGGTATGAGAGGAAACACACCCTAGTTAATTAAAGATACTCTGAAGGGATGGAGTCAACAGAACATCAGAATCGAGGTTCTCTTGCTATGCTTGAAGCCTTGCAGGTAACTAATCTACTCACTTTCCATTTCTGCTCGAAGTTACCCTAATGGGACAAGCTAAGCAATTACGACACCACTCCTGAATCTCTGAATCACCTCTGCTTCTCACTGAGGCACCTAGGCTCATGGAGGGGATATGGATGGAGCTAGCCATTAGAGTCTATTATCCACCTGCCCTCTGCTTCTGGAATGAGCAGGAAGGCTAGGTATGGTTTGTCCCACTGTGGCTTCAGCCATCTCAACATGTTCCCTGCTTCTGAATTAGAATTATTTGAAAGGATCTGAGAAGCACTAGGGGACAGGCAAGCAAATTTGAGGGGCAATTTAAAAGAGAAGTGATTTAGTCTGTTTCACAGTTTGAGAAAGTACAGTCCACGGTGTGAGAAAGACCTCCAGAATTCACAGTGGTGGGAGCATGTCTCTGTAGACTTCACACCTCTTGACAGACAGAGTCAGACAGACAGGTGGCCAACAAGCAGGGCAGTGACACAACCCTTCATTCAGCCTGCCCCCTAGCAACCAATTTCTTCCAGCCTGGTCTCTTCTCCTAAAGGTTCATAGCTTTCTGAAACAGTGCCACCAGCTAGGGACCAAGTGTTCCTATGAGCCTGGTGTGTGTGTGTGTGTGTGTGTGTGTGATTGTTTCATATTAAAACCATATACAACCTTATTCCAATCTGCCATCTTTTGTAGCTTTAAGATCCATACCAACAAGCTTTATAGAAGCCTGACATTTCAGATTCTTAAACACTTTTTCTGTTGTGCTGTGACTTCAGCTTCCAACCTGGAATGGCTTTACTGTCTAGACCTGAAACTTCCAAATCATCTTTAAGCACATTGGTCTTTTATTCTCATTGGGTGCCTTAGTCATACAGACTTCTCTTTACACAGCCTTTCCATCTTGCTGTCAGCCATCAGTACTGTCTAGACAGTCCCTGAGGATTTTCTTGTTTCTTATGTTTGCTAAAGTTTAGATCAAAGGCATTGGTCCCAAGGCTATGACCTGGGGCTGTTATAATATGTCTCATATGTCCTGGTGGGGCATTTGTGGTGGAGGAGACCTTTTCAGTGGCAATGATGGTCATCAAGGTGGGGTTAGGGCTAGGTGGAAAGGAAAGGAAGGGACAAGAATCATGATATCCCCTTAAAGTATATGCCTCCAATGGTTTAACTTCTTCCCCCCTCCCACCCCGTCTCCAACTCCTTAAGGATCCATCACTTCCAGCAACACCACAAGACCAAGTTTTTAACAGGTGCCTTTTGGGAATGTTTCAGATTCAAATTATAATAGAACCTAGAGTGGATACTACTACAACCTGTGTCCCCAGTCCTGTCAAGACTCTCTTGCTTCTAGGCTCTTTGCCAGCCTTCCAGATCAGATGTTAGGCTGGCTTTAACTTTCTGATTGTCCGAGGAGAGCAACAAATGACAAGACATGGCCCCCATGACACTTCTAAATCTTACAATATCATTCTCTATTGGCTTCAAGGAGATGGGTGTGGTATGTCTCACTAGGCAGCCATGTTTTCCCTAGCCAGATAAAAGACAGGGGCTAAATCAATGGTGTTTATCTAAAATGCACAGCATGTGACAATATTACCATTGTTGTCGATGTCACAATGCTTATGATTGAACCTGGGGGTCTTTATACTGTGTCCGGGTGCTACACCTGCACCCTGTACTGAATTTATGATGCACAGAGATACACACATATGTTGAGAAGTCTAGATTGAAGGTAAGCCTGGAGTCCCATTTGTGGATGAGGGTAAAAGGCTGTTTATACATGCACTGAGATGCCAAGAGAATCCAAGTCTACAGTTTGATTTGAGGAGGAAATGCCAGAGTTGGTGGTGTCTCCTCTAGCCCTTAGTTCTTCACTGACTAGAAACCCATGTTGTTCGTTTTTCTCAAGGCTATGGGAGAGGGCCGATTATCAACTCCAAGTTCACCCTGGCAAAGACTTTGGGTGTAGGCCCCATGACAGGAAATGAGGACTCATGACACACTAATGTTCTTCTCTTGATTCCAGGCTTCAGATAGCCTGAAGGGGGACATGGGGAGTTACACCCAAACTAAGATTGTGTGGAGTGCTTCTGTCCTTGACTCTCCAAAAAGAGCTCCCGGATGAAGAGTAAGAAGTCAGCTAGAGATGAAACTCTTCCCGAGAGCTGGCGTTTGAACAAAACACCAAGGCTGGAGGGAGTGGGCGGGGCACAGACTGACAGCTCTAATGTGGGCGAATGGGCGGGGCACAAAGACTGACACCTCTAATGTGGGCTCTAGAGGAAGCACAGCCATAGCAAACCAACTGCGTAACGTCAGCAAAAACACAGACCAGAAATTGATCTAAACTTGTGTTCCAACTTATATCGGTATAACTTCTTTCCTTTACAAACTCAACAAACATTTATGTTTTAGGCACCAACGGCACAGAAATGATGAGTTTACATACCTCCCCCTCCAACCTCCATGCCGGCA
>NW_021604604.1:2077047-2087079 GCF_004785775.1 Grammomys surdaster
ACACACACACACACACACACACACACACACACACACACACACACAGAGGCCTGGCAAGGCTAAGGAGTTGAGGAGCTACTGGGCCTACAGTGGAATGAAGGAGGGGAGGACAACGGGAACAAATGCCAGACAGCAGCAGGGTGTGCCCTTTTTCAGGCTCCACAGGGAGGATGAATCCTATCAATTACTTGCAAACCAGCAAAAGGGAGCCACTGGTTTCTATGTAAAGCCAGCAGGGATAAATCAGACCCGCCCTTGTCTAGCTAACAAGTGTGATTGCCCCAGACGTAGGTTACTTTTAGGGGCTTTGGCTCTGAATGTAAATGTGAGGACATTTGGGGACTTGCCTTTTAATAGGAGCTCATGGCTTCTCTGCTGAGAATAGCCTGAAGTAGATGGACTCGGAGTGGGGATAGCCAGCTTAGAAAACCACATGATAGTCAAGCACAGCCTCTCTCAGCTGGTGGCATCTGGGTGAAGTCCTGAGGCTGGAGAGGAGCCATCCAGGTGGCTGTTCAGTGGCAGACAGCACCAGGCAGGTACAACCACTAATGCACAGTCTTCAAAGCAGGTGAGTCCCTGCCAAGTTCAGACCCAGGGGCCAACACATATACAGTGGAGTTCATGGCAGGGGATGCCAAAGGTCTGCCAAGTGCCTGGATCTTCAATGCCTCCCAAAGGCTGGTGTGGTAAAGGATTTATTACTAGCCTGTGGTAAGACTGGGGGAGTGGAAACTTTAGGAAGTAGGTGACTATACCCTTGAGGGGAATGTGACCTTGGCTCATTTGGCCTTGCTTTGCTTCCTGGCTGCCATGAACTTCAGAGACCTCTTCTGACACACACCCCACCTTGATAAAAGTACAGCTCAGGTTCAAGGTGACAAGGTTAAGTGAATGTGGACTAAAATATCTGAACCCATGATTGATGGGCCCTTCCCTTTAGTACAAGCTACATGTCTTAGATACTTTGTTACACTTGGAGGTCACAGGGTCGAAAGGCTCTGCCATTGTTAACAGAGAGATGCCCTTGGTCTCCTCGTACACTACCTGGAAAGATGTCTGAAATCCAGTGGGAGTCGGGATCCTAAAATTGCAATTAGGGGAAACATATCTGACCCTCATAATACTTCTTATTCTGGTTCAGTGATCATGACTGAACCAGGAAAAAAAGAAAGGGTGTGCCAAGTCAGGCAAGTGGGTCAAAGCTCAGACACACCCAGGCCAGGGCTCCCAAGGTGCACTGAAGCCCTCTGAGGCTTTTCCCAGCACAGTAAATGCAGCCGGGAAGAACTCCCAGTAGTTAATCTACTTCATAATTTACTTTCTGTGTGCAGACTGTACTAGTTGGGACCTGAAAATAGCTCCAAGTCAAGTGACAAGAGACAACTGTTTCCTGGATATGGATGGCAGCATAACTAAATAACGTTCTGGTATTATATCCAAGAGACTTTTCTTGATTATAGAACTTTCTGAGTCACAAAGTGGGTTTTGTACCTGTTTCATTAGTACTGTACAGAACCCATGAGGAGATGACCCCTTGATATTACAGCAGACACTGAACATCAGCAAGGGAAGGTTTCTTCAGGAAGCATGGCTAATTTGCCTGTGGAGTACAGGGACCATGGTTTTCTGGCTATGGTGACACACAGCCCGGGGTGAAGTGTTTCATTTCCTGTTGACTTTGCCAGGCGGGTGACTCTAGCTACCACACCCTAGAGCGAGCCAACACAAAATCATCAATTTTGAAGTTTCTTTCTCTTCCCCGAGGGTTCTCTTCAATATTCAGGCTCTGGAATGGCATTTCATTTCATTTTTTAAAAAACTACAGGTACAAACTGGTAGAAACAGTTGTTCATTTCTGTTACAGAACATGATTTGTCTTCAACTGACAGACACTAAGGAGAAAGGCCCTCAGGTGCTTGTGAAAGTAAGATCCACCATGCCAGCCTCACGTCGTTATCTGCATTGTTCTCAACTCCAGATCTTTCTGCCTCAGCCTCCCTCACTTCTGGGAATTATAGATGTGCCTCCTGTGCCTGGCTCCTACCTACGTTAGCTGTAAAATCCTATCATGGACTCCGAAGAAATAAAATGACTCAGGATTGGGTTATAGTAGTGGTGGCACATGGCTTTAATCCCAGCACTCAGGAGGAAGAGGTAGGCAAATATTTTAGACTTTAGTCAGCCTGGTCTACAGAGTAAGTTCTAGGACATCCAGGGTCTCAAACAAAACAAAACAAAACAAAACAAAACAAAACAAAACAAAACAAAACAAAACAAAACAAAAATCCACACCATACCACACCAAACCAATCCAAAAAGAGTGACTCAGAAAAAGAAGGAAGACATTTCTTATCTGAGCCTGTTCTAATGTTCTTATTGCCTGTCACCTTTCTAGTGGCTTGTGGGTAACAGAGGAGGTATACACATAATATATTACATTTATTACAAACAGTATAGAGGCAATGTGGTGTTGAGACCTCAGTTTACTCAAATAGCCCCAGTTATCACACCTGGATTATGTCTCCCTTTAATTTTCTGTAAAGTCAGGCTTCAGGACAAGTGGCCTCCAAACCCCTTTTGGCTCTGAGGGTAGACAAGGACAACATGACTTTGTTCACAGCAGTGCAGTAAGCAATACTAATATGTTTTTAAAAAGACCTACCACTTTTGGAAAGCAGGAATTGATGCTTAGAGTTAGCTGTAGTTTTGAATCACACATTCATAAAAAAATAAAGCTTACAGTTTAAGTAAGGATAAATGTCATCTACTTGACCCTCAGTTGGAAAGACAATGAATCCTAACACCAGCTAAGATGTGATGTAGGCATCATGAGAGCCTGAGTTACTTACAAGAGCCTTGTTTACAGGCCTGGGGCAGTCCCACTGATTTCTACAGCTTCCTGGTAGCTGGATCTGTCCCTAAGCCTTGATTCTTCTCTTTGGAGAGGTTCTGCTTGGGGACCAAAAAAATTTATCTGAATGTTCAATTGCTTAGGTGACTCCATTTTCCTTGAGCCAGACTCAAGGCTTCTGATTGACAGAACCTCTGGAATATTCAGAAGAAGTAGTCATGTTTTAATTGAACCTAATTAGTGATAGGTGGCATCTCTTTCTCTGGAGAAGTTGGTTTAAAGTAGCTCAGACTTTATAGCGGTCATTCCCTGGTATTTTGGACAGGGTATCTTTGGGGTAAGTCTAGGGAGAGCTATCTTCATATATCTGATAGATGGCCAAACATATTTATTAGACATCTGTTTCATGAGTTCAGCAGTTTATGGTATGCCTACCAAATATTCTTTATTCATGAGGTTATATTCCTGGGAAATGCAGTAATAATTCAATGTATCAGCACCTACTTGATTTCTCATGACTGGCAAAACATCCTATCATGATGTCATTTTATAGGTACTGTAATGGTAGAAATATAGCCAGTTTTGGATAAAGACCAGTTGGCCTTCTTTGTCTTTTCTTATATGCAGACCATAAATTCCAAGGCATTGGTGGCTTATCACAGAGCTCCCAGATGGGCCTGACTTAGAAAAGTGCTCCCGTTTCTGAATTCTTAGCAATTACAGTCTGTATCAGTGCTTTGGAATTAATTATGTACAAGCATTCCCTCCCAATTATGGTAGGGCTGTAATTGAAAAGTTTACTTGTACTTTCATTGTTTCGGACTTGGAATAAGTGGTGGTTGGATTTCCAGCTGGCCCACAGAAGCCTCTTTACCCTAAAGTGTATTATTAGTCCTTTTGCTCCACATTGTTTTCAAGGAAAAAAAATGTGCCCTAACTTCCCAGCTGGACTCCGAAACACCAGGAAGAGACCTTCCCCCAAGCAGCTCAAGACTCCGAAGGCACTGCACTTGGCATATCTTCCCCACTCCCTGCTTTGCTAGGAGACTCTGACACTCTCAAGAAGACAGGAAAACATCTTCCAAGCATCCCCAAAGCCAAAACAAAACCAAATGCCACCGTAGGTGTTCTTGTCAGATGGGTAAGAGTACAGCACTGGGAGCCAGAGGCTTGACGCACTTAACCAGAGCCCAGTTTAGAGGTATATATTAAGCTCTGAATGTTTTATGATTGTCTTCAAAGTTTATGGTCCTTGTGTATGAGAGAACCACATCTAAGCTCCTCTCTGTCAGGGCAAACCAACCAGTTCATAGCCATATGCGTGAGAGAGGACCTCAATAAACACCCATTGATCCACAATTACAGCTCTGTGGGAAAGCAATTCAGACAAGGGCCCAGTTAGTCAGGCACCAGCAAGCATCACAACAGATGGTAATCCAGGTAAGCCAAGCACACTTGTGGAGGGGCCTTTGCCATCAAGACCTCTGCCTAGACTGTGCAGGTCCAGGGTAATCGTAAAAGGGTGCCATAGTCAGCCTTATCTTTCTATGCCCAGACGTCAGGATACACCATCTTGAAGACTTTCCTGAAAAAAGACTTGCTAGTAGCTTTGCTACTTTATTTATTCTGATATGAATCTTTGTGTGAGCAAATTTTATTCTGTGTCTACACTCTCACCCCCTCTCCCCCAGTCTATCTTTTGATTTTATTCTCTCACCCCTCTCCATCATACTTTTTGGTGTTTTCTGCTATTATATTAAAAAAAAAAAGGTCTGCCTGCATCTTCAGGCAGCTGTTTCTCTGTCTGTCTGTCTGTCTGTCTGTCTGTCTGTCTGTCTGTCTCTCTGGTAGAGTGGTTTGCTCAAAGGTGAAACTCTTAGACATTTGTATGGAGTTGTTATTTTCTCTACTTTCTAAGCAAGCAAACTGCAAATGGAGGTCTAGTAAGACCCCATCAATAAACCCACTGCCAGCAAGTGTGGGAAGTAGCATTTGAACCTAGGCAGGCTTTAAAGTCCTCACCATAAGCAACTGATGGGGTTCCAGTGAGCTCTATCACAATGCTCTGTTAGCTGGGCATGGTAGTTTCTGGAAGTCTGAGGCAAAGGGGTCTAGAGTTTGAGGCCAGCCTGGGTATATAATAAGATCCTGTTTTAGAAATGAATACCCCAAACCAAACCAACCAAGCAAACTACAACAATGCTTTATCAAGAGGTAAAGGCCAGAACGGATGTGACAATGTCATAACCTGTATCTTATGCCTGCTGTTTGTCAGGCTTAGTAGGTTTTGGGAAAAGCTCTCTAGTTCCCTGAGAGCAGTGTCTTGATGGAGGTTTCTATTTTAAGGGTGGGGTGGGCACTTGACCATGGTCAGAGACAGCTTGGTTGTCCTCATAGGACACCATTAGAGTATAGAGTTTCCGAGGTGGCTCACCTTGACTACCCCAGGGTGAAGTAAAAGAATAATACTACATTTTGATTACCCTACATGGTTCACTGTGCTCTAGCAGGAGAAAGCGCTGTTTAGAAGATACTTCGAAAGACTGCCAGCCAGTGGTGGCGCACGCCTTTAATCCCAGCACTTGGGAGGCAGAGACAGGTGGATTTCTGAGTTTGAGGCAAGCCTGGTCTACAGAGTGAGTTCCAGGACAGCCAGGACTACACAGAGAAACCCTATCTCTAAAAACCAAACCAAACCAAACCAAACCAAAAAAAAAAAAAAAAAGAAAGAAAGAAAGAAAGAAAGAAAGAAAGAAAGACTGCCAGCCAAATGGATACTTTTAAATACCACAAAGTCAGATTTAAGCTTTCATCCAATCAGTCCCTAAATCAGGAATCCACCCAGTCCCTCAAAGCCACCAACACAGCAACACTTGGGGGAAGCCGTCAGAAACAGATCTAAGCTACCAGCTAGCACGCAGGCTTCCTTTTGAAAACACACACACACACACACACACACACACACACACACACACACACGCACGCACGCACGCACGCACGCACGCACATGCACGCGCACATGCACACGTTTTCTTTGCTCTTCTTTTTAAATGGCCAAGAGAGAGGGGGCTGATAAATGACGTGCCATGTGGTTTCTCGTTGTTTAGACTCAGGGTACAGACAGGAATAGACTTTGGTCCTTAGTGTCACTCTTTCCTTCTCTGATAAAGTTACCTGTTAAAATGGGATCTTAGCTCTAGCTCATGGAGCATGAAGAACCATATTCCATTTGAAAGATTCTGTTATGCATTTGGAAGGATGGCCATTAGTGACTCTGCAAAATGAGTTAACTTGGAATTTTGAGTTTTATTTCAAGAAAGATGCTTTCAATTATATGACCCAAACTACAAATAGAAAGCAGCAAAAACATAAATGCCCTTGAATTTTACAGCTCCTCCGGGCTGTTTTATATGACATGGCCAAGGATGAAGATGCTGTTTAATGAAGTAATTTTATAAGCAAGGAAAGACAGAATCGTGTGCTCTGACCATCTTCTACATTGTCTCCCTCACCAATCTTTTACAGATGATTGAACCCATTTTTTCTTTTGTAGTTCCAGCAGAAGGAGTTGTCTGGGCAAAGCCACCAAAATACTTAAGATAATCTCTCTAGAAGCTCAGGTACAGGAATGCCAAACATTCATGGGCTCCTTAGAAGAAGAACACAACCCAGAGACAGATGACATTGTACGTGCTGACCTTTATCAGATATTTACTGAAGTCTCTTCAAAAAGAAAAGAGATGCCAACTCTCTGAGCAGGAGGCACATGGCTCAGTATGAGAATGGAGATCAAGTGACTCAGTGTTTAGTACTTCATTCCTCTGTCAACAGAGCTGTTACAGAATCAGGCTCCTTCAAACACACTGCCAATGGACCTCTCCTAGCATCCCTGAGAAAGAAAGGATCCTTCTCTTTGATTTCTAATGTCCTGGAGCTATTTGGGGTATTAGAGTGAAGTGCTCTTAGGAACCTTATGGGAGTCCTGCTGGCTCTCAGAAAGAAGCCTGCTCCCTGCAGCTCCCGTCCCTGTGTTCTGTCAGCTCACATTTTAGATGTAAAAGCTCAGTTGGAGACTCGCATAGAAAAAGCACTCTCATATATTTGCTTTTAATATTATGAAACTGCAACAGAAATTGGTTTGGTATTTTATATCCCATACTCATGAAGTTAGACTTTTTAAAAATACTACCCAGATTAAATATTTCTAAAATAGTGTCATGAGCTAAGTAAGACTATAGCATATAATTTTGCACTTTGGTAATTGTTCCTGGTGTATGTCTTTTACATTTTTTTTTCCTTTGACATAGAATTCAGAGGCACTTTTTTACAAAAATAAATTCTACCAGGAATGTTCTCTCCTTTCCCCATTTCTGTGTAATTGTGCTAATATACCAGCCAGGGCAGTTATACTTTAAATGGCATGTGTATATTTAGCAGTATAATTATGCAAATCCTGCCATGTTTATGATTGTGAATGTCCTTTGGGAGCGGTTACTTAGCATCCAGTCCTAAAATGATTTCTGAAGAATTCTGGCTGCAATGTTCAGAATTCACTTCTTTCTGCTTTGCTGCTATGGGAAGGCGGGTGCACTGTGTCAATAATCCACAGTTACTACAGTCATCTACATGCACCCAGGAAATACAGTACTTCTTCCTTCCACTCTCTTCCTTGTGTGATGCAGATGGAATCCTGAGCTTTGCAAACGCTAAGGAAGGGCTCTACTGCTGAGTTAGTTCCTCATTATTCAAGACAGGGTCTTGATCTTGGGATTACAGGTGTGTGCCAGCTTGCCTGACAAAAGGTACTGGACCCTTTACTAGACTGAACCATTTTATAGCACTGGTGGTCTTATGGAATCAATGTAACCTCCCCGCTCCTCAGTTTCCACATCTAGGAAATGGAGTAGAACAAGCTTATATCTAGTGATTGGTCTGGTAGTTCTTATCACATGATATATGGATGATACTTAATACAGTGCTTGTTCCAAAGCGGCCCCTGTACATGACAACTGTGCACGTGCTGCCTGTCAGCAGAGGCATCACCTATTTACAAATGTCAATGATGAACCAGCGAGGACAGGAAAGAGGCCTTTCATTAGCAGAGGCTCAAAATGTGGATGGTGTATGTGGTCTATGTATATATATATATGTATATGTATATGTATATGTATATGTATATGTATATGTATATGTATATGTATATGTATATGTATATATGCATATCTGTATGGTGGTGTGTGTTTGTATTGTGGTCTATGTATATACACATGCACATCTGTATGGTGGTGTGTGTTTGTATGAATGTGGATGTATGTGCCTATGTGTTAGATGGCCCAGCCCGCTGGGGTCAGTAAGACCCCTGGTCAGTTGTCCTGGATGGCATGAGAAAGCAGAGTGAGCAGGCAGTAAGCAGCACTCCTCCACGGCCTCTGCTTTAGCTCTTGCTCTGTTCCGACTTCCTTCAGTGATGAACTGATACCTGTTACCTGGGAGTGAAAGAGGAAATAAACTCTTTCCCAAGTTGCTTTTGATCCTGGTGTTTATCGTCAGAATAGAAATCTAACTAGGGCAGTACGGATACAAGAATGTGTGTGTTTTCAGGATGTATGTCTGTGGTGTCTTTGTGTGTCTATGTCTATGTGGTGTAGATGAACATGCCTCTGTGGGGTGCCTGTGTTTATATATGTCTTTGTTGTATGTGTATATATCTGTAGTGTATATAAGTGCATGTATATGTTTATATGCCTTACATGTGTGTGTGTGTATGCTCTGTGGAAGGAGTATATAGCACTAACCAGCCCACAAGCACACAAACACTCCAACTGTAATCTCTGGAGATAAGTTAATTAACAAAGAAGGGTTCACCTACGCAGGCTGTGTGAACTAAAATTCTTTTCTTTGTTATTTCACAGTTAGTGAAGGGAGGACTGTGAAAGATAAATCCATCAGCATCACAATCATCTGTCACAACTCACTGGTGGCAGTGACATGCTTTAGGCAAGCACTCATTTTCTTAAGCTAATTTTTCTAACAGTTTCTACTTTAGATATAAGTTGAATTTTATAAAAATGTTTTATAACATGTAAAGAAGAAATCTACAGACTTCTTTTGAGATTTGAAAAAAAAATGAAGTCATTGAGGTTGGCAAATCCTTTTAAATAAAGGAAAGTCTTGCCGGGCGGTGGAGGCACACGCCTTTAATCCCAGCACTTGGGAGGCAGAGGCAGGTGGATTTCTGAGTTCGAGACTTCGAGGCTAGCCTGGTCTACAGAGTGAGTTCCAGGACAGCCAGGACTATACAGAGAAACCCTGTCTCGAAAAACCAAATAAATAAATAAATAAATAAATAAATAAATAAATAAATAAATAAAGGAAAGTCTAGTGGGGACACTGGCAAATGGAGGGTGAATGTCCTTTGAGAACTTGGTCAGGGACTCACACAGGGAATACTCTGCACATCCTCAAAGGCAGTGGGGTTTGCTGTTGTTTGTTTGACTGGATTTTTAATACAGGGTTTCATAAGATGGCTTTGACCTTGCAGTGTTCCTTATACCTCAGGATCTTGAGTACTGGGATTACAGAGCTCCACTGTAGCCGTTACCAAATCTCTTGACAAATGGGGCTGAGTAACTGTGGCCTGGACACTTGTGCTGAGAAGGAGGATGTGGTGGTTTGAGTGAGAAATGCCCCATGTACCTGTATATGTGCTCCTCAAGTGAGCATCACTGTTTGGGGATGTTAGGGACCCTTTAGAAGGTGGAACTAGGAAGCAGGGTGTGAGAGTTTATAGCCTGCCTCACTTCCAGTTCCCACACTGCTTCCTGTGTGTGGTTAAGATGTGATCTCTCAAGCCTCCTGCTCTGGCCTCTGGCCTCCACAGTTTTGCCAATATTATGGACATCTAGCCCTCTATACCCACAAGCAAAAATAAGCTCTTTTTTTATAAGTTGCTTTTGGTCAAGGTATTTTTTTACAGCAACAGAACAATGACTTACTAGAGAAGATGGCTCCTCTGTTGAGAATGTGTACTTGGGACCCAGCAAGGAAGCAGCGTCATGAGGCAGTGGTAAACCAAGCTCTCGCTCCTTTACTCCCCTCGAGGCACCCATGGGGCAGAGATGGCATGGAGGCAAGGTAGGGAGGGTGGATTCCTAGTCACAGTCTTACAACCATGGAGG
>NW_021604604.1:2087089-2117037 GCF_004785775.1 Grammomys surdaster
AAGGTAGGGAGGGTGGATTCCTAGTCACAGTCTTACAACCATGGAGGAAAGGTAGGGAGGGTGGATTCCTAGTCACAGTCTTACAAGCCAGAAGTGGATTTGTTCTTTATTTAAAATAACTTCCTGCACTAAATTCTTACTCTTCTAGCTCTCATCCTCTGTGTGATACACCATTTTCTAACCTGCACCTCATGGACCACTTCAGGGGATGCATCTGTTCTCATATTCACTGAGTAGTCACAACTAGCTTGCCGCTGGTTCACCACTAGCTCCAAGCACCATCTTTTTTCTTAGTTCTATATCCTGAAGCTAGTCATCCAGTTGCTGTTTTTCCAACTGCGAGAGCTGGATTTTGTTCTAGCATTAATGACTCCAAATTGTTCATACTCATTCCTGTTCCATTCTCCTGAAATCTTTGTGCTATGAGACTCCTTATGACTGAACAAATAGGGACAGCCTCATATGCTAAAATTCTGCTAGAGGTGACAGGGCTTTGGACTTATTTGTGTGTGAAGACAGTAAGTTAGGAAGACAGTTCACATTCCATTCACAAGTTTGGACTTCGTATAAGGTTATATAATAGCATGAGACGGATCCATTTTTAGTAAAGAACAGTGGCTCTAAGTAGTTTCTGAGTAACTTAATATCTGATTCTTATATTTTATCCTTTCTGAACTTACATGAAATGGGTAAGTTTGTTCCTTTCAAGTCGATCTCAGATAAATTTTATGATTATAATTAATTTTATTCCCTTCAAAATTTCCCCTATCAAAATTTGTTTTTTCACTTATTACTTTGCAGGTTTGGGAGAGTTTTCAAAGTATGTTCAGGATATAAAACTTGAAGATTGATATATATACTGATACACACACACATACACACACACACACACACACACATATATATATATATATCTCCCAGAGTATTTTATTCACTCAAAAACTAGACCTATTCCAAATCTACTCCTGTCCAAGTTTATGTAAACTCATTCTTTTCACCTTCCTAAACCAGATGAGAAAATGAAATTGCATTGTCTAGGCAGGAACTCAGATGTGGTGACCAACAGTTAGGTTACTATTCATTTTCTATGGTGGGCAATTATTATGATCCCTCCATCTGCTATCTACATGGTTTCCATCAATCACTATTTTCTTCCCAATAGTTCCAAGTTACCTTAATGACAATTCTATGAGGACCAGAGTCTAGGGACAGGTAGGGCTGGTAGCCTTTGTGGTACCTCTGTCTTCTTTCACATGGTCACTGGTGGACCTCATTGACCTGACCCGACTCAGGAACTCTGCAGGGATGGGTAGCCTTCCCTGATGCTCAGAACAGTGTTTCCTGGCTTGGTATCTAGAAAGCAGCTTTCAGCCACACACCAGTACAGACCATCCTCAGCCACCCCTTTGTCTTACCTGGTTTCTCTGTCTTTGGGGATCGTAGCAGTGCTGTAAGCAAAAACTTGCTTCTCAACTAGAGGAGGCCCCAGGTCTACAAGGCTGGATAATCCTGGAGTGTTTCGTGGCTTTTCGATGTACACCAGGGTGCCGGGTTCTTTTTTAAAGGATTGGCGACTGGGAGAGGCCCGGTCTGGCTGTAGGGTGTGAGGGGGCCCATGTGTGTTAAGATGCGGGTGGATGTCTATCATTCTTAAGTCACCCACCCGGTGTGGAGAGGCTGGGGGCGTTTTGGAGCCCAAGGTAGGTAAATGGCTGTCAGGGTACTTCCTTGACTTTTGTCTGTATAATGACTGCTCCATATGCATTTCTGCTTGCAAGGAAGGGTTACAGTAAGCACTCGCTGACCGGATTGCTGTGCGGTGATAGGCAATGACATGATCTGGGACATCCAAAGGGTGGCCGCCATGGGACGAGGCTATGCTCATTCGTCCCTCATGATAGAGATAAGGGTCGGCATAGAAACCCTCATTTCTGAACATAACCAGGTTTTTGCTGCTCATGTCTTCATCCGGCTTGACATCTCTTCTTTCCAAAATGGCGCTGGGGCTTGGGGAGATGGATCTGGAGACTGGCAGGCTTGAGAGTCTGTCCCTGGGGATGGTGGCATTGCCGGGAATAGCCATAGGACGGCTGCCCCCGTAAGGAATTCTGGATGGAGAAGGAGGTAAGGAATGGGGCACTGGTGTGGATGGTGGGGAGTTTGGAATTACATGAGACGGGTGAGCTGTAGATCCTGGTCGGGGGGCGACAAGGCCATCTCCTCTTGCATAAACGATTTCTCTCTGCATCTGGAAATAAAGTAAGGGATCAGAAAACATACTTAGATAGTCATGCTTTTAGGGAAGTCTCAATGTCATGATGAAAGTTTCTTAATAGGGGAGTCTGGCTATGTATCTCACCCTCTTACCAGACACTTACACCAGGTGAATGGAACCTGAGAATATGTCCCTTTATTGGCAAAAGGGACTTTATAGGTACGAGCAAGTCATGGATCGTGAGGTGACAGATATTATCCAAGTGCGATCATTGCAATCACCAAGGTTTTTATGTAGACAACAGAGAAACAAGGAAGCGAACCTTGGAGGGCTGTGATGATAGAAACAGTTCCAGAGAGAAAGACTAGAAGGTGCTAGGCTGCAGTTGCAGATGGAGCTGGGACCAAGGGCAGCAATTGCATACAATAAGGAAATGGATTCTCCACTCAGAACTCCAACCAAAGTGTGGTTGATAATGGTCCATGAAACTCATTTTAGAAACCCAATCATTAGATAAGAATAAATCTGTAGCATTTAAAGCCTAAAATGTTTTGTTTGCTTCTTTGTACTATTGGAATTCAAATTTACAGGCACATAGCTCAGGTAAACTATTCCACTGCCCCCTATCTCACAACCCCAAGTCTCTAGTAATTCCTTGTAGCAACCTCAAGAAACAGACATCTACCCAATGACAGCAACACAGAGCGATGATTTACATATTGACATCACAGCTTCTTAAGCCGTTTAATAAATGTACAGCTAATGTAGACATGTGTCTAAAATCATCTTTTCCAAAATCTGTAGTGGGCACATTTTCCTACACTTAGTCCTGGCAAATAACAAATAAGCACTTTCCCACCTTTGCAGGCTAATGCTATGTAGAACTGTGGCTAGAAAGGCTAAGTGGGTCCTTGGGAGAAGTGTAGAAGGAGGTTCAGTTTAACTCTTTATCTGAGCCTCTGTGAAGACAATACAGCAGGTTAGGGGAAGTAAGAATGTAATAGTGAGGCGATAGACAGGTAAACTGTGAGGGGAAAAAGGAATCCGAACTATGATGGAGGCACAGTGCAAAGTCCTAATGACTCTGCCTATAGGGTTATTAGAGGTGATGGGACTCAGCTAGCAGACACTATAAGCTGGAACATTGGGCCAGGTAGCTTAGTTATCGGGCCTTTGGCTTTGCATGGACCAGAAGACATAAAGATGTCCATGGCTCTTTGACAAATACATCTTCAAAAAGAAACAGAAGAAACAAGTTCATGAGGAAAGAGGGGAAATAACTTTTTGCTTTGCAAATAAATTTGTGCTATTGTTTTTTTGCAAGGGCAAAGTCGAAAAATACAAATAAATCCAGGATATGATTATTTGATACACTATATTTTGGTCAAGGCCCAAGAGGGAAATGGAGACTATGATCCCTCCTCCTGACTTCTAAGAGAGGACAGAGGGGTGTCAGTGATTGGAGGGTAGCTGTGACAGGAACATGGAAGAGAGGAGGCGCAAATGGAAATGAACAGAATGTGCATCTGAGAGATTCATGGTGCGCCTGAAGGGAGGAAGTAGGTTGAATATGAAAAGAAGTCCGTGCCTTGGAGAAAAGAAACTTAGTGAACAACCTTTACCAAGCCCTTTCTAAGAGCCAGGCATTAGGATACAGCTCCAAACAAGCTTTGTAATTCCTACTATTGAGAAGGAATTTTGTGAGGGCAGGGCAAGAGCCAATCAATCTTCCACAGGTTCTTATCTTGTCCCTAGCATCTAACAGTGTAGAATCCTTGACAGGATCAGGAACTTCTATGTATTATAATGGATCTTACATAGAAAATATCCAATTAAAAATGCAAAGTAGGTACAAATAGGTAACCACAAGCACAACTTTTTGTGGGTGCTTCCTGAGCAGTCACTGAATTGGCCTCTTGATTCCCCAAGGAGCTGAGTGGTTCTGGAGACCCCAGAGGGAGCAGGTGTACAATCACAGTTTGATTCACAATCACAGTTTGTATCACTACCCTCTTTCCTCTTTAACACATGCATGGAGCTCATGCTCCCCTAGGCTGGTCTGCTCTCTCTTCTCCAAATCTTACTGTGGTATATTCAAACTCCCCACAATGTCCTTACTCTTGTGTTTCATATCTAGTCCTGGATTCCAGGTGCCCTAACGTTCCTCTCCATATGACCACTCTCTGCTCACCTGACACAAGCATGACTCAGGCGTGTAGAGCAGTAGATCAGAAGGGCCTCACCCTTGGTCACTGTCAGAACAGTATACCTGCTTAGTTCTCCAGAATGGATGGAACAACCATGGAACAGAGGGTTTGCAGAAGCCATCACAAATCCTTATAAATGCCTCTCCCATTGTCTTGCAGAATTCTTAAGCTGGCAGTATCTTAACAAATGCTCCCCCAAACAATCATAACATACAATACAATAACCAGACAAAAGGAGTCTCATGATAAATCCTTCATATCACACTGACTCAAACAAGCCACTGTGTGCTAAGCATCACACATCGCCCAAGGCAAATGAACAAACAGAAAATTCTGTTGCCATGATTATTGGGAATTATCAAAGTTATTAACAAGATGTCAACCGTTTAGAAACCACAAGGGACCAGCAACTGCTTAACCAGGGCCAACTCTGTTGTCCTTTCTTATCTAGCTTTAGGAAACATCTAGATTTTGGGGATTCCAGCCCAGTTAGACACAGTAGAAATACCCATATTTCTGTTAAGAGAGTAAAAAGAGGACAAGATTCTAAACAGCAGAGAACTGGTAAATAAATTCATATGAATGAAAGGAAAATGTAAAATCAACTTAATAAAAACACAGGTATATATCTTTTAAAACAGCAGAGGTATTCAAATAAGAATTAAAAAAGTACGTTTTGTGGTATGAAAAGGCATAGTTAAGAGTTATACTTTATAAGTATCTTTTAAAATAAAATACCGAAAACACTGATTAGAAAAAAATATCATTAAAGTTTCTGGTGGCATGTGTGGATATATTCTAAAAGAATAAATCAATTAAGAATAGTTCTGATACACTATGCTGTGCATTCATATGAAGAATGTTGGTGTGAATCAAAATACTGAAGAGCCAACATCCATCTTGATCCAGGTGCTCATCAGAACAGAGCCTTCATGAGTGAGGATAGATCCTAGCTATCGCCATGACCATGCTGGGTATCATCTCTGCTTTTTCCACTGCAAAATTATCATGGCATGGTCTGATGGGGCCACTGAATGAACCACTGAGATAGTCACTGAACATTCAATTATGACAGAACAGTTAATCTGAGGTTGAATGTCTCCATCAATACCAGTGGTGTAGAAGTCAGGAGCCTTTGCCAGGCTATGTCTGATTTCCCAAGACTGGGCTTTAAAAAGCTCTCCGATCATTTTACCCCCTGCTCTAGATAGAGCCCCAAAAGAGAATGACATGATAATCCCATTACACCCTGGGGAAACATGGATTTCAGATCTACAAGAACAAACCCTTTATATGAGATAACTCCAGTTTATAAAGCAAATGCTGGAATTCAGCTGAAGGTACCTCACTCAGGATGTGGTAGAAGGCTTGGGAAATGAGGAAGGAACCTCATGCTAATTTGTAAAAACTAGTCTTTAATGACCTACCTCACAAGATGCTTGTTTGATTGGCTGCGGGGCAGCCAAGCGGTAATAGTTTGTAATTTAGAACATTTGCCGCTCAAGCTAGTGCCCTTCTTATGACTGTAACTTCCTAGTTTCAGGCTCTACAGTTTTATTCCATTGCGGTTTTTAATTGTCTTGCTGACAAAGACCTGACATTAAATATGTATGAGCTTTTCTTATACTAATAACCACGGTCTGGCCTAGGGGAAAATTAGGCTAACATTCCTTGTAAGATAAGCAAGACGCCCGTGCACACAGGACTACAGCTGACCATTTGAGCCTCTGACTTTTCCACCCATCTCTGAGGCTTCTCCTGTATCTCATTCCTCTTGTGCATCATTGTAGCTTTCTCTACTGAAAATTTAACATTGGTATCTTTATGTAAACTTCAGCTCTGCGTCTTACAAAAATAAAGAGAGGACTTACACACACAGTAAAGATCTTTCTACTCCCTTCCCAGAATCTCGTCAAGTGTTTGTCTGCATAGGCTCAGGCACAAAAAATGTTCAACTACCCTGCAATGTATAAGCCAGGTCATTCTCCCTCAGTCTTTCGTCTTTCAACTATTACCCAAATCTCCATTCTGTCTCGGCTGTTTGAGTCCTTCTGGTGCTGGTAAACAGGGAGGTGTTGTACACAGGCTCATCACCAAGGTAGCCCTGGGTAGCATGCTGCTGTTCTTTCTCACAAAGCCCAGTTTAATAAGCTGCCCCTTTCTTCCATCAAACCAGAAAATACTGAAGGTCAGTACAAATGACATTTGAATTATGCAGCTGTACATATAGCTGCAGTTTATTTTCCCCAGAATTCTAAGGCAAGACAAGTGTCAATTCAGCTGGAAATTTCTTGGAAGTAAGATAAGAAGGGACATATTAAAACTCTTTCCGGAAAAGAAAATCTAGCTTGAAATAAAAAGTTCATTTAATATCTTTTGCGGAGACGTTTGAGTAATGAAATCCCTTTCTAAAACACTTACAACACATGTGGACATGCTTTGTGGGGAGGGACTATTAGGTTCAGCTTGCTCTATTTCAAGCCCCACCCTTCCAAGTCTAGAATCTGTACATGGCCTCTTCCATCAAACCACATAATGAAGTAACCCGAGAAAACAGAAAAGCAAAAACAGAAAAGCGTCCTGAGAGCGTGTTTTCAACGTCAAAGAATTAAAGCCACTTACTTTTTGTCTGAGGGAACCACCTGTGTAACTGCCGCTGTGAGCAAGCCCATTGGCTCTGCCTGGGACTATGAGACTCCTTTGTTTGAGAGCCTCCTCTGAATCCTTAGGCCCTCACCAGGGCAATGCAGACAACTCCCTTCTCCTCAGAGTCCAAATCATCACCAGGGCATTCAGATACTCAAATGATTCCTGAAGAAAACCAGTTTGTTTTGACCGGTCTTCAGAGCGAAGCTGCCACAGGCATGGATAAAAAGTAGCTCTCCCAATGATAAGCCAATTTCTCCTCCCCTTGGAAATTAGTCACTGAATAACCTCAGCCCACATCCAACCACAGGCTACTGCGTGGGTGACTCAATCCTTCAACAATTGCTTACAGGGCAACAGGGAGTAAGGAAGGCGCTCAGTTGCTCAGAGCCCTGGGTAAATGGGTTAACAACAAAAGCTATATTAGCAAATAGATTCTACCTAAAGCAAAGAGGATCCTTAAAACAGACCACCAGCCAGCCACGGAGGAGTGGAACCAAGAGAAAACCCAGTGTGCCAATCCACCCCCCTCCAAGTCTTGGAGAAGTTTCCTGTAATGGGTGCTGAAAAGGAAAGGGGGGGGGAGAACTGGCCCGGAATCCAAACTTCCTTCATCTTCTGCTAGACTTTTGAAGTCTGTTTTTTTGGCAAGTAAAGGCAACTTGTCTCTTCCCGGAGGGAAGAGATACCTGAGGGGGAAAAAAGAGGGAGGGAAAAGAGCTTGTTTACTAATTAACCATGCGGTTTTGTAACCAGGCTGAGCTCTCTGTCCTCTTCAGCGCAGGGCTAGCAACAGCTAGCATTCTGGAAAGCCAAGCTGAAATGTGGAGAGAAGGCAAGCTGCAGCAGCTGCAGGAGGAGGTCTGAGAAAGGCAAGCAGCTCCTGGCTGCCCCACCCTGGGCATGAGGAAGAGAGAGCCCAGGGTTCTCCAGAGGCCTCTCCTGGGGAAGGTACGGAACAGCTCTTCCAGGGAGACAGAGACAAGCGGGTTTCTGTCTACCAGAAGTGGCTTGCTAGAGGACAGGTGTCAACACCAGGCTAACAAAAGGTGAGCTAGGTAAAAGCCAAGGCTTCCCTTGGCTGACAGAGGCTCTCTGTGCCTCCAGGGACAATATAACACCCATCTGGGAATCCTGCAACAAGGAACCTCAGTCACTGGCTGGCCTTAAGCCACACCCCAATACCACACTCATGACTGCCCGGACATTTAAAGAAAAACACAACACAATGAAACAAAACATTTTCAGACTCTCAGAGGCTCTTCTTGTCGACCAAAAGAATTCTGTGACGTCTCTGAAGTCCAAAGGCAATCAGCACTGCAAGCTCACCAAAAGAACTGTTAACCACCACCAATTGCTAGTGGTTATTAAGGGAGGGGGGAAAAGTGGTCTCTCCGACACCACTGCCTTCCCAAGATGTCCCATTAGAAACTCTATTTTGATGACGTGGCTGTAACAGATGCCACCTAAGAGGTTGGGAAAGAGGAGAAGGGATTTGAAAACCCTTGTTTTGATTTTTTTGAAATCTAATCAGGACAGATTTGTTATCTCTCACCAGGCTATGGGAAGCACCCGCTCGGTTCCCAAGCATCTGGCTTACATTTGGTAGGTTTCGTTGAGTCACAAGAGGGCTTTCCAAAAGGTGAACTTTTAGAGGCTGGCCTTCGTTGTCTGTGGAAGCCACATCCAACCCTAGCACACCTCTGATGTTTTTGTTTAATGGCATAGGACACAGCACTGCTCTTTGAGTGATGTCCCCAATGTCTTTCTTGTTCCAAGGGGTTGTCCTCGGAGCGACAGGGGCCATGCCATTCCTACTCCTAAAAGAGGAGAGACACATCCTCGATGCTCTTTGGTTGGGTGAAGCATGCCATAATCAACATATTATTTCACGACAGCCACCTTAGAGGTGGTGGCTGCTGGTGACCCTGCTAACCATGTGAGTCCTTGGTACCATGTGGGCGGCAGTCTGGCCTCCCTCTCCCGGCCTCTTCCCTCCTGTCACTTCAGAAACATCTTTCACTTTCATAGTGCTCCAGGGCCCTCTCTTCTGCACAGCACATGCAGGGCTTCATCATTACTGGGGCAGTAATTCAGTGTCAGGAGTTTGAAAGGCAGCCCAATCCTGTGGTGAATCAAGATGAATTGAATGCTCTCTAGTAAGCAAGAAGTTGATTGGAGAGGGGAGAGGGGTTTGCTATCCAAGGCTCTAAAGAAGTGGCTAATGAACCATCCATTTCTGGAACAATGTGCTTGCTGTACACGGGCCCACTGAGTGGGTCGCCCTCTTCAGAGGACCGCTTAACTCCTTCCCACTAGTCCAAGTGCAGTCAACTGGTGGCATCTGTACTCTGGCTGGATCATGACACTGTTCTCAGTCTTGTAGACCTTGGGACAAACAGCTTTTGTCAGATTGCTATTCATTTCCCCTCTGCTTTTGATGGACTGCCCAGTGAGGTGGAAGTAACTTATTTCTTTTGGGTTAGCATTAAGAAAGACCTTGCCAGTAAATATCCGGTATTACCTCAATAGGAAATAATGTTTGTTCTTTGGGAAGGCCAATGAAATTGTAAAATTTATTCCTACTTTCTCTTTCTCATTCATTATCAACTTAAGGAATATGTATGTAAAAAGAAACTCTTGTGCCTATAGACATAAAAGTGGTATCCTAAAAGGAAAGGGTTATTATACTGGAAGAATGTCAAACTCATCTTGTTTATACTGTTAAAATTGCAAGGATGGTTATTTGTAAGATCTTATTAATCTATTAATGTTTCATTTGCTCATAAATGGACCGTCTCCCAGACATGAGACAGACAGGCTGTTGCCAAAATTATTGGATTCTCAGTAAAGAGATGATCCAGTCAGCGGTTAGTTTATGGCTATATTTAACATGGGTGTTATTCCCAGAAATAGTTTGACATGAAGATCTCTAGTTGAGGTGTACAACCACCAGATCTGGTAGAGCAGCCCTGTGCCCAGCAGTCATTAAAGATGCTTGGGCTGGGCAGAATAAAAACTTAATATTAAGTCCATCATATAACTTCCAAGTCATAATCAGTGACAGGGCAGAGCTGAAGGATAGATAAAAGGAAAAACTCCCCTCTTTCATGGGCACTTGATCTACTGGGCTGCTCCCTGTATTATCATGGGCCAAGGACAACTCCTTCTGTATTTTCAATAGGCACAGTTAGTAAAATCATATCTTCTTACAAGCATTTGCAACAGATAGAACAAACAATTCCTTCTTCACCTCAGTGAGTCCACCCATGCTTCAGCATGGACAAAGATCTTTTATTCTTGAATCCCTTTTCGAACTTCTAGATTCATTCTGCTATATTACCTATCTGCTGAGCTCAATGGATCACACTATTTCCTTCCAATAACAGCTATTGGAATGCCTATTTAATTATTAACATACACCTTAAATGTAGAATATATTGCATTACTAACTTATAATGCTTTTATTGTAAAAAGAATTTTAAATGTGCCCTTGAACAGATATATAGGAAAATCAGTTAGCAGTTTTGCACTATACAAGGTGCTTTCAGTTATTTTATTTTATGAGCCCCAGAACTCAGTGAAGCACAGAGGGTAGGTACCCCTGTCCTTAATGAATGAAATGTAAGAAGCTAAGAAGCTTGCCCAACATCAAGTAGCAAGTAGTAACCATGTAGTAACTAGTACTACAAGAGTGACACTTAGTGTATTAGTTTCTACACCCTAACTAGATGCCTAAACCTGCAGATAGTATAGAACATTATATATAATACACTCTTCTTTACACATGTCCCAAAGAGATCAACAACAGTTACACCTTTAGGATAATTATAACCATTAACTGTAATAAAAGCTACTTAGAACTTACAAATTGTTTATTTCTTGAGTTTCTATTGATTAGTTTTAGATAAACCTAGATTGATCTTCGGGGGCTGAAATCATGGGAAGGAAAACTGGACATAAATATTTCATACACACACACACACACACACATACACACACACACACACACACACACACACACACACACACACACATATATAAACCAGATTTATGCACTAAAATATCTGGGATGTTTCTGAGCACCATGACTCTAGTTTTGCTAATGGTGCCCCTTGAAGGACCATAATACTCAGAGTTAACCACTGTATCTCCCAGAAATTCACTAACTAGTGACAGAGGCACAGGCCCCTTCTCTGGACTCTATGCTATGATCGAAGGAATTAGATGCCACAGCAAATAGCTTTAGGATGATTGCAACAGTGTGAGAATTAAGACATGCGCATATTTCAGCTTGATGACATGGCAAGTCTAAACTTACCAGATGAGTTCATAATGATTTATATAGAATTGTAATCACTACAACTGTAGATTATAGAGACAGAGTTTTCAAGGCCCATTAGAGAAAAAAATAATGGTAGTTATATGGATGAATGACAGAACTTGGAAACCAAATGGTCACTGAGCAGTCCCACCCCTTATCCTTGAGGGATGCCTGCTGGTTCCATTACTGCTTAGCTGAACAAACATAACACAAGGTGAGTTGCATCACAGAGCTCATTTTAAACAGTCTGCTGTGGGTGACGGAAGGTGCTTTGCTGTGCAGGCATTTGTATACATAGCTCACCACTGGCTGCTGTGTCAGGAGAAGAAAGGGTTGTATAATGAGACAAGCCCCTGGGGAGAACAATGGAAGACAATAATTGATAAGCCTCCAAATCCAAACTCCCAGCCAATAAATGTGAAGCAACAGAAGGATTTCAAACCAAAACAGCCCTCATAGCAATTACTTCTAGTTTAGAAGGGACTCCTGCTCTGTTCTTAAAAGTAGCTTCCAGTGTCAGCCATGTCCATGGGCAGCCATGGTAGGCGGGTGCTTATGGATAAGACTGACAATAGATGCTGTGTTACAACTGAGAAAGTGATACCTTCTCGCTTCTTTCAAAGACATTTTCCAATTTTGTGTTTGTAATGAATATGCCCTTGAAACCCCATCGGTGTTCCTTGGCTTTAGTTGGAGCCCGAGACAGAACATACCAAAACACCTGCGAAGTATTTGGATCAGATTATTATTCCTGAATGACCTCCAAGTGTGTCTTTCAAAAGTCAGTGTAGACAGGCAGGCAAGATGTCTCAGCAGGCAGAAGCCTGATAACCTGAGTTCAATCCCTGGACATCATGGTAGGAGAGAAGCAACTCCCAGAAGTTATCCTCTGATCTCCACCCGTGGGCCACATCATGCACATGCCTGTATGCAGGTGCACACGTGCCTGTGCACTCCTCCCATAATGATAATAAAATTAAAAAAAGTATCAGTGTAGAATGACGGAGGGCAACCAACTATCCTCATTTTTGAATGAATCACTGAATCTTCCAGGAATTAACATGAGCTTCTTAACCTTTAAATAAGATTTCCTTTAATGCCCACTCCAAAAATACAATTCTGTGAATTCATGGAGTATTTACTGAGTAGCTACAATCTGTAGTAAATCCAGGGTTGTAACTGATGATGGGGAAGGAATCTATTAAGACATAATCCTCAGAGGGCATAGTGGCACAAGCCTTTGATCCCAGTACTTAGGAGGCCAAGGCAGGCAGATCTCTGTAAGTTCAAGGATAGCCTGGTCTACATAATTAGTTCCAGGACAGCCAGAGCAACATAATGAGACTTTGTTTAAAATAAAACAACAAAACAGGACATAATCCTCACCTTTGAGGAAGGCATAGTTTAGAAGGAAAACTTAAATATGAATATATATATATATATATTCAAATTAGGAAGCAGAAATATATATTAAATGAGTACAATAGAGAAACATCCTCAGAACCCTCAGAACCCTCAGACTGAGAGTCTCTTGACATTAAGCTTTAGGGAAGCAATTACCACCACCTATGATTTCTCTATTATTAAATACATTCATGCTAGGAGATGTTGGACATAGGAAAAGAAAGTAATGGTTTTAGAGATTTCCTATTTGACAATTGCTTTCCAGACTTATCCCATTAAATCCCTAATTACTCCTATCATGCCTGTCATCTCCATGTTCCAGATGAACAAACTGACCCAGAACTTCAAGTGTCTCTTCCAAAGGCAAATGCCAGGCCCAGAATCTATGAGATCCCTGAGCAATCTTGGAGTTCACCATCCAAAAATCAGTGTGTGCTTCTCACCTTAGAAGGCTCTGAGGATGAGTTTTATTTTGGTGCAATATCAAGACCAGAGATATCTGAACAAAGTCATCTCTGCCTCCTGTTGTAAGAGCCAGAAGAGAAGGGTAAAACAAACCAGACCATATCCACATCATCTAAAAATGCAGGGGAAAGTCTTCGAAACAATGACTCCAGGATTTCCGAGAACTCCACAAAAGCGCTCCATTTCAAAGGAATACCTTTGTGTTTTCAGTTCAAATATCAAGTTAGCCAGCCAGTGAGCATGGCTCAGAAATCTGAGCTGGTCAGCAAAACCACTGCCTTGCCTTATTTGGATAAATAGCAGCCTCAAAGCCGATCAGTTTGGGAGTCATGTATGCCCTGAGGCTGAGCTTGGCGGCATCTCTGCCTATGTCTTGCCCAGCCCTGCTCTGCCTTGCCCTGCTCCAGCAAATGGAGGAGTTGAACCAGCTATCACCATCCCTTCCCACCACTGTACACTAGATCTGCTTCTTGATGTTCCAAGACTACACTGCCAGAAGTATGGGCATCCCGCTCCCAGATGAAACTTTGCATTCCACAACCAAGGAAGTCCTAAGAAACCATATGGGGAGTTAGCAGCTCAGCAAACTACCTGGAGAGATGTCATGCTCCATGTGACAAAATAGCCACATCAGGGAAGGAGGGAGATACTGTCTAGGTGTTCTTGCTAAATCCTGTCCCCTAAAAAGAAAGAATCTGGGCCCACATGAAGCAAAGGCTTAGTGATCTAGGGAGCACTTTTCAAAGTCCCTAACTAGCACCAAGGACATCTCATTCATTTCAAAGATGAACACACTCCAGGTTGAAACAAAATAGCATTCGTTCTCCTACTGCTAAAGCCAACAGCCAGTCTCTCCCTCTTTTCAATGTGTGTGTGTGTGTGTATGCACGCAAATGCAATTTTTTAACTTAAATTTCTTCCTTTTTCTGAAAATCAACATTGGGTAATTTCTCTCAGGAAGGATAGGAACATGTGGGTCAACAAATAAAGGGAGTTTCTCCAAATCAGGATACTGAGACATTTGGCTCTATGTTGATGACCTCCCCTCTGGTATACTGACATATGTGATTAGTTCTCCACCTTCCACTTTTCAACTTTTTTTCAGGGTTTAATCAACTTAAGCAAGTGTTGCCCCTCTCCATCATGGTGCTCAAGGAAGGAGGCAGACTGTGGTAGGAAAGCCTCAAGTTCGAGCTAAATAGGTTTGGTTTCTCCTAGGAATTTCTTCTCCATTTTCCTGAACTTCACCGTGGCCTCGACAGTGATTTTCCCCGAGTCTCTAATTGTGTTGCTAAGTTGTTCCAGAAATGCCTCCTGTGCTTATTCTTCTGGGGCCATGACTAGTAAATGAATGAAATCACTGCTACATTATCTGGGGCATAGAAATGCATGAAGAATTATTTTTAATACCATCAACAAATATTCATGGGCTCCTCACTGAACTGTGAGGCACGACAAAGTGAATAAAATGGATAATATCCACTTGAATACATTCTATTGGCAAAACAGAAGAGCTCATGAATGAATGGCAATTGTGAATGTAGGCAGTATGTAGCTTTCTGTAGCACAATGGTTCCGTTTGGGGTTGCATATCAGATATTTGCATTATGATTCACAACAGTAGCAAAATGATGCTTATAAAGTATCAGTGGAATAATTTTGTTGTTGGAGGTCACCACATCATGAGGAACTGTATTAAAGGGTCACAGCATTAGGAAGGTTAAGAATCACCACTATCCCAAAGACTTCATCTCTGAGAAGAAAAGTTCAAGTATATGCCATGGACTTACATTTAAGAAGACACAAGAAGATATTCTTGCTTAGGTCAGTGAGATGGCTTATCAGGTAAAGGTGCTGACAGCCAGGCCTGATAACCTGAGTTCAATCCCAGGGATCCACATGGTGGAAGAAAAGAATCAAATCATCTGAGTTGTATTCTGGTCTCATATGTGCACCCTGGCACACTTGTGTGTGTGTGTGTGTGTGTGTGTGTGTACATGGAGAACTTGTTACTTTAAAAAGGAGGAGATTTTTCTCCCTTACTCCCTTTCTCAAATTAATGGATGCTCTGAATCTAGACCACACTGTGTAAAAGACTCTGTTAGTTACTTTTCTGTGGCTGTGCTAAACATCATGACCAATGGCAATTTAATTTATTTTAATTTAATTTATGGTTTCAAATGAATCAGAATCTATGAAGGCAGGGCAGCATGACAGTACACAGCAGGCATGTCAGCAGGAACAAGAAGCTGAGAGACCCGTCTCTTACTAGCAAGCGTGAAACAGAGAGAGCTAACTGAAAGTAGTGAGAAGCTTTATACTCTCATAGCCTACCCCAATGACATACTTCCTCCAGTGTGACCACACCTCTTAAACCTCCCCAAACAGTGCCACCAAGTGGGAACTAAGTGTTCTCAGAAGCTTATGGGGGGCATTTCTCATTCAAACCACCACAGACTCTATTCACTTCCAATCGGCTCAACAAGCAAACTCAAATTTCAACAATTTCTAGTAAGTTAGTAGTAAATAAGTAATGATCCACATTTCTGCTCTGGATCCTTCTCTTTCCCTTCCTACCTTACCAGCCAGGAAAATCATCTTCAAATCTTTAAAGGCCCATGTGTTGAAGGCATGGTCATCAGTTGGTGGACAGAATCACTGAGAGGGGTTTGGAACAAGGGGGCTCTACACTCCTCAGTGCATTTTGATTCATCCATTGGTGGGTGTAAAATCCAATGGCATTATTGGAAGGAGTGGATACTTTTAGTGGTGCTCTCATTTTAGGTTGGTTGCTAGTGGCGTGACCTTGACGGCTATGGATTTCCCTGAACCCCTTCCTCCGCTGTTGTCTGCTTCACACTTTCTTTCCACAAGTGAGTAGCTCTCCTCACCACAACCTCTGGCAGAATGTCCTTCTTGACAGCAAGGCAAGAAACAATGGAGTCAGTTGACCGCAGACATGTGAGCCAGGTTAAATATGCCCTTCTGTTTCTCTAGATATCTGTCACAACAGTGGAACTAACACACACACATACTGGCTCTCTACTTCCTGTTGCTGGTAAGGATGGTTGGGTCCTTTAGTTCAAGGTAGTTTGGATATTCTCAGAATTTTCTCAGTTATTCCTAACCCATCTTGGCCTGCCATACATTCACATTGGTAACAGACGCCTGGGTATCTTTGCAGGATCCTTGACCAAAAGCCTATCTTTTACCATTGCTCAAAATTAAACTTTGGAGATTGATCAAAGTTCACTGTGGACATGTGTGATAATGCCGTGACAGACATGTGTGATAATGCTGTGACAAGGCCCACTGTGTGGTGCATATTATTCAGGCTGCCATTTGTAAAAATATATATATATATATATATATATATATATATATATATATATATATAAACATAGATCCAAAGAAAATGGGCACCTATGATTAAGTTGGCTTTGCACATACATTCACTGTATGAATACTTAAAACATAAAGATATATTTGGCTGGGAATGGTGGCAGCGTCTGTGATCTCAGCCTCTCAGGAGGTGGAGGCAGAAGGCTGGAAGTTCAAGGTCTTCCTGTGCTACAAAATGAGTTAAAGTTCAGTCTGGGCAACTTTGTCTCAAAATAAAATGTTAAGCAGACTGGGAGCATAGCTGAGTGGAAAAGTGATCACGTGACATGCATAAGACCCTGGGTTCAGTCCACAGCACTGTGAAAACCTACATTTTCATGAGGTCAGTTTTTATATTATGAAGATACATTTATATATATACATACATACACACACACAAACACAAACACAAACACAAACACACACATACGAGTTCATATCTTTTAATAAAGATTGTGACTCACAATTGCACATTTGACTCATTTTTATGTCTTAGCCACAAGGTGATACAGAATAGAAACTTGCTAGCATTTTTCTTAATGTCTTCAGATCATTGTTATGAATAATAAAAATACAGAAACATTTTAAAACAACATATTTCAGTCCTAAGATGGCTACATTAACATAATTATAGCTTTGGTTGCCAATAATGCCACATTTCTCATTTGTATGAGTATACAGAGGATCTCTTGGATCACGAGCTAATAGGCTCCTTGGTCTAAATATACACAGTGAAACCTTCAGCAGATTTCTGAAGCGATGAGGTCTGACCCGGTAGATATCTGGTTGAGCAAATTACTCTGCAGTGGGGCAGATCCTTTCTCCTTCTTGTTTTGCAGTTAAACAGCTGCTAGGAAATATATTTTTAGATCTGCTTTTAAAGGAAAGTGAAGAATGTTATCTGCTTTGTAGAGATGCATCTAGAATGTTCCTTCACCCACAACTGCATGATACCGACCATCTTCAGAATGTTGTAATCAGTGTCTATCCTTGGAAGTAAGTGCAAGATACAGGTCTGTGTGCTCATCTTAAATGCAGGCATCTAGCTCTGATCGCATGGGGTAGTGTTCCATGAGAAACACACATTAGTGTCCAGACATGCTGTAGAAATTTTCCATTGTGGCTGTGTCTTGACTTCTTTCTCTCTAGAGCTGGGTTTAGCAGTTCTTCCTTTATTAAGGGCAAATGAGAAGTAGTGGGTTTAAAGGGTAAAAATGACCAGGCAAACCATGACCTTGGAAAAGGAAAGAGGGAAAAAAAACCCAAAACCCCATGAACGAAATCAAGTGCATGTATGGACCTAGCAAATGACTCCAGCATATTGTTAATACTGTCAGAATGTGGCGTGACTCAGTGCTACTTGTTTGGTGGCTTAAATAAAGCCCTGGAAATTCACACCTTTTATTAAGAGAGGCCTGAAGGAAATATATCTATGCAAAATGACTTTGTGAATGCCTCCTCTTTGTGGGGAATAAGATGCTGGAGCCTTGAGAACTCTTCAAATGGAATTAGGTGGGCTTTTGGCAACAAAATGATTCATTCTTTTCAGCTGTGTACAGTCCATAATAATTACACCTTCCATGAGCTCCAGCTTAGACTTTGTCCCAAAGGCTTAACCCATGAGATTAACTCCGTGCATTCACAAGACAGCTCACCATTTAGGCCCTAACCTACTCTAGCTGAACTATCTCTCACTCATTTAATAATCTCCTTTAAGTTGGGTTTAAACTGACCTATAACTGCTTTTCTGTGACCAAAACAACAATGTGCATTAGTTCCTAGGCCCTGGGTCTTACAAATCTTTTATAAAAAATTATTAAAGACAATATTATACAACGACTAAAATTTAAGCCAGGTATCATAGCACATACCTGTATTACAAGTCATTGAGGCCAGCATGGGATGCATAGTGAGACCCCCATCTCAAAACCACAAAGACAGTGGGTGTGAGACGGGGTGGGGATGGGAATGGGTAGGAAGAGATGTGGAGGAAGGACTGAGGGAGAGAGTACTGGGAGACTCAATTGAGTTGGGGGTTTGAGGACAGAGCATCTCTGGGTGGAGCTAGAAACCTTGGACAATGGAAACTCCCAGGAATCTATGAGGTTGACCATAGCAATGGGGGATAAGGGTCCTGAATCATTCATTTCCTGTAATCAGGCAAGTCTTCTAATGGGATGATTGTGATATCAATCCAGCCACAAAACCTTAGACCCACAATTTGTCCTGACCACAAGATGTACAGGGGTAAAAGATGGAGAAGAATTTGAGGGAAGAGCTAACCAATCACTGGCCCAGCTTGAGATCCATGTCATGAAGGGGAGCCCACTCCTGACGCATTGATGATACTCAATTATACTTGCAGAGAGGACCTAGTATAACTGTCACTAGAGAGGCTTCATCCAGCAATTGATGGAAACAGATGCAGAGACCCATAGCCAAACACTAAGTGGAGCTTGGGGAATCCTATAGAAGAAGGGAAGGAAGAATTGCAGAAGCCAGAGCGGTCAAGGACACAACAAGAAAACCTACAGAACCAACTAACCTGGGCTTATAGAGGCTCACAATGACTGAACTGACAGCCAGGGAGCACGCATGGAATGGACCTAGGCCCTCTACACATATGTAAGAGTTGTGCAGCTGGGTCTTCATGTGGAACTCTTAAAATGGGATCCGGGGCTATCTCTGACTACATTGTCTGCCTTTGGATCCCTTCCCCTTAACTAGATTGCCTTTTCTAGCCTCAATAGAAGATGTGTCTAGTCTATTGCAACTTGATATGTCAAGGCTGCTTAATACCAGGGGAGGCCTCCCCTTTTCTGAGGAGAAAGGCATGAGTAGGGGAGGAGAGGGGAGAGGGAGAGACTGGGAGGAGAGGACTGAGGGGAAGTTATGATCAGAATACAAAGTAAATAAATAATTTAAAAAAAACCTATGGAAACAGAAGGATACAAAGCCCCTTTCCCCATGTGTCACCTAAAAAGCAGAGGTGCAAGCCGTCATGGTGGATCACGCCTTTAATTCCAGCATGAAGGAGGCAGAGGCAAGCTTATCTGTGAGTTCGAGGCCAGCGTGGTCTACAAAGTCAGTCCAGGACAGCCAGGGCTGCTGGTGGTGCTGAGAAACCCTGTCTCAAACATAAATAAATAGATAAATAAACAAATAAACAAATATAAAGAAAATAAAATTAAAATAAATAAATAAATAAAATGTGAAAGACAACTTTGCATAGTTTGGGGTTAGAACATTAAACCTGCACACAAAACACCAGCAGGCCAGCCCTGCTGCAACAGAGAAGCTGGCCATCGAGGATGCCACAGCAGTGCTTCACCACTGTGTTAAGCTAGTATGTTTTGTTTCATTCAAAGAATCTCATAATTTGAAGCAGCTGCTGTTTCTCACTTGACTTGATGACCTACTCCCCTTCCATAAAAATACAGGATAATCTAAATTTGGTTAGTTAAAAAAAAATGTATCTATTTTTGGTGCAGGCCCATGCATTTCCAATTAATGAATCCTGTCTCTGACAGGATTTCTGGTTTGCTTTTAGTAAGATAATCTAGAAGGGAGACGTGGGCTGCTTTCTGGAGAATAATAAATTATACCAGCTATAGCCATGAATTGCTTTGAGAAGTCAGGTTTATAGTCTTCCCAAGCCTACCAAGAAACAAGGTGGATAGCTGGGCATGGTGGCTTACTGTCCTCATGGAGACCAGAAAATAATGTGTGAAGTTGAAGATAACCTTGGCTACAGAGTAACCTCAAGGCAATCATGTGCTGCACAGAATCCCTGTGTCTCTCTGTCTCTCTCTGTATCTCCTCTCTCTCTCTCTCTCTCTCTCTCTCTCTCTCTCTCTCTCTCTCTCTCTCTCTCTCCCTCTCTCTCCCTCTCTCTCCCTCTCCCTCTCCCTCTCTCTCTGTCTCTCTTTCTCTCTCTCTCACACACACACACACAGACACACACAGACACACACTCCAGATGACACCCAGAGGGGTGAGTACAAAAGCCAAGCTCAACATGCCGAGGCAGAGGATGAGGTTAATGGGCTTGTCTGGGGCCAGCAGCTCTGTTCCAGCCTTCTATGTCATCCCTTTTTAGATCTGTAAACCTGATCAAATCTCTCCAACCATGCTCAGCCTCTTGGATCTGAACTTCCAGGTGAATGGTTTACAAAAGTTGATATCTAAGACCCTCTTTTAGAGCTCTTAAGCCCAAAGATTTCAAATTATTCAGGCTTAGTCACTGAGGGAAGGAACACCAATTGTCCAGGTTGGGTACAGTTCCTGAGTCATGAATCTAAAGGAGTATTTCCTCAAAAGCAGATGGAATAGTTCTTGATCCTGCAAATTACATACAAGCCAAGAAGCTGTTGTCCCGTGGGGGAGCAGCAGAGTGGAGAGAAATGTTGCTGTGGGTGACACGGACCTTAGAAACACATTATTAACACATCATTCTCGCTATGCTCAAATTTATATGAAAATAGCACACTCACCTGAGATATTTTGGGAAAGGCACCGAAAAAAAAAAATGGTCTGCCTGCCTCAGAGCAGGATGCCAGACCTAGGAAGCCTGGGCTGATACAGAAAGGTACAATCTGGCACAAGAACTCGGAATAGTGGAGTAGTTGCCAGGGAACAACCTATAGGAAGGAGGTTTGTGGCCAGAAGACTGGGATGCAGGAGCCTGGTCAAAGGCCACTTCTGCTAACATCAAAGAAAGGAGGTGTGGCTTTCGTATGAAAAGCAGAGGGGTGTGGCAAAACCTCTGCAAACCGTGGCAGAGGCTCTGGGTGGTTGGGGGGATACTAGGCATCTGCTGAGGAGCCAAGATATTTAGGTGGGCTGGTTGTTTGATCAATCCTGGATTTAAAAGTAACAACAACAACATAATACATATTAATTTACAGAAGGAGCTCGCTTTGAAATGTTCCTAATTTGCTCTAATAGAGTCAGATGCAGGCTGCCTAGATCCTGAAATCCCAAACCTGTGTCACGTGAGCAGCTGCATCTTCCCCCCCCCGCCCCCCCCCCGCGGGAACTTTGCATAACAAATCACTAGGTATTTTCCGCTGTGAAGTCTGTATCTTCAGGAGGGGCTAGGCAGAGCAATGGAGAAGGTTACTGCAAAGCCTGCAGCCCTAACTTCGGAACTCCCTCCCTCAATATTCTTTAGTAAAGACTCAGTTCCGTTTCTAAACTCACAGATACACTCCCTGCTTTGTCCCACAAACAAGGGTGGGTTTTTGGTTTGTTCTCTCCCCTCCCCTACAACTTAGCATTTGTGGAAAAGAAATAGTAGAAGCCAGCAACAGAAACAGCCACTCATTTGGTGCTGACTGCCCTCTTTTTAACTTGTAACCTGGTTCTGGGGTAAACAGAACATCAGCCTGGAGTAGTTTTAGGTTTTGGAAGCTCCCAATTTACAAACACCAAACAAACAAGAGACCCCCAGACAACAAGAACAACAAAACCTTCCACAGCACAAGATAATATTTTGACGCTGAATAAATATGACATTTTCTCTATTCCCGATGGAAACTGTCTGCACCGAAACGCTCAGGGATTGGTGAGGCCATGCAGTGTCACACGCAGACACAAAGACCCTGGAGGGCAAGCATGGGTTTAAATCTCAACTCTGCTGCTTACTGCTGTGTGATCTTGTCACTTTAATCTCCCTCAACCTCAGTTTTCCGATCTCAAAATGGGTATCGGTATTTATGCCTTACAGTTACCATGTTGACTATATGAAATGGTACTTGGACAGAGGATCATATTGGATAATGATGTCTTGCATATTTAAATCATCTATAAGATGGGATCAAAACACTCTTTAGATGAGTATGCAGGTTTGTGTTCCTTTAAGAGGAAGCTGACAAGCTTAAAAGGGCATGTCCCACATTAAATTCATTTAAAAGTACTTTATAATGTGATGTCATACAGAACCACTGTCACAGGTAAACATGATTTCTGTAAACAGCTTCCAGGTAACCATTAAACTCCACATAACAGGCTGTTTAAAAGCTTGACACTTGTTCAATATTTCTTCCTCAAGCTTAAACTGATATCTTCTTATTAAAGAATTTAAGATGAATTTCCCAGGAAAAACTTCCCCAGAATGCTACAAGCAACACACGGCTTTCTCTCATTTCTCTTCAATTCTCTCCACTGATCTCAGAACTGAATGAAAGACAACAGGTTTAAGAAAATACTGAAAACTGCCACAAATCTGTAAAAGAACAAGCCTTGTTCAAGCAAACGGCACTGACCCTTGAAAACCTTTGCTAAACTACAAGGTTAAACAGAAACAGGCTCCCAGATCACGGATCTGTAGATCAGAGACAGCCCCAGTGGGATTAAAAGGGGATCTTTAAAAACAGAGCAATTCCAATAGCAATGAGATCACTTTCAAAGAAACATGCAAGAAGTTCCTACAAAACCTCCAACTCTAGTTCCTCACTGGAGTGAATACATTAGACATATCGCAAGGGAGAAAAGGATACAATCTGTGCCAGAGCCGGACAGAGGAGTCTCAAAGGCTCAAAGTCTGTTTCGAAGACAGATCAGATCTTACCTTTCATCTTCTGTGGTCTGTTCTTTTCTAGAAGAAACTTTCTAGACTCGCAGAGACCTCAGAACCACCCATCTGTCGAATGCTTACAGCTCTGTCTGTCTTCATGGTGACTAAATGCTAGGCTTTGCTTTCTTACAGAAGGAAGCCTTTAGTCAAAACATGTGGTTTAGCGGAGCAATAGCCACCCTCGTTAAAACTATTTCACGGACATTCGGAGGTATTGCTTCTCTCTGAGAGTTAAAGCTGCAGGAATGCATTTTTTCCTGTTCCGGAAATCAGCCTAACGAAAACCAATGCCGAGTCCACGAGAAATGTTTCTTCCCTGTGTGCTGTCTGGCAGAAACTGCAGCCAGATCAAGGAAACACGTGATGTTTATAAATACAATATGGCTCATGTTGTCATAACCTCTCAATGACAAAAAAACGTGTAAGGAAAAGGCAAGCGGCCATGCAGCAGGAAAGATGAGATTTGTGCCCGTTGAAAGCTGCCTATCTGATGTGCATGTAGCCCTCCTGCTTCTGAAGAAATGAAGACCCGAGAACAGAGGGAGGAAGTGGGGGACAGACTCTGCATTAAAATGTGCAGGCTGGTTAGTCACTGCAGTAAGAATAATTCCTTATCATCTGTGACATGGTCATTTTAAAGGCACAGGTGAATAGGGCACCCTGGAGCTCACTGATGGCAACCAAGACCCACAGTGTTCACTGACAAAGAGTGAAGGGCTAGCTTCTTTGCACAGCCTGGAGGTGATGAAAAAAAAATGACAGATGTTGATCTTGGAATTGAGGGTTGGCTATTCTGCTCTCTGGCTGGCCAGGTCTGGAAGTGGTGGCTACATCTGTTTTGTTTACTGTTACAGCTTCAGGACCCACAGAAAGCTCACAGGTGAATAGAGCTGGCTCCACAGCTCTAGGGGGAGAGATATCTGTGACGTTTTATAAGAGTGAACCATAATGCTTAGTTTATAAGTTTGAAGATACTCGAAATGGCAACAACCGACTCTGTCTAAAGACAAATTTTGTCCTTAGGAATTATGCACAGAGCATTATGTGGTTTTTTATTTATGTTTGTTTACTGGAGAGTTAGCTTGCTTTCTACTGCAGGTGAGTCAGTGAATGCCTGGAGCTTCCCCTTTTGAGGAGAATAAAGGCTGACAAATGTGCATTTCCCACCATCATTTGCTGCATCTGAGAAAGCCAGACTCCCCCCACACTGTTACTCTCATCTTAAACTCCAGGAAAAATAACCACTGTCATATTCCAGTGATGGAATGGAGATGACAGGAAGGCGAGCAGGCATTCTCGATTCTCACTGGGACTAGGCTACAAACCACCTCATTTACAGACCATTGTTTGTATCGACCTTCGTAGATAAAGCATTACCAGGATGCCCGAGAGGAAAATGCTGACCTAAGTAATATTTCCCATGACTGTGTTTAGTGAGGATCTATGCAGAGCGGGATACTGAGAGAGCCACAGGGAGTCTGAAGATGAATAAAACAGGGGCCTGACCTCTGAGAAATGTAGTGTTCAGAAGAATGTGCCAGCAGCTACAGCATAGGCAAGAGAGGAGAGTGTGCTAAGAGGATGGGGGTGAAGGGGCATCCGTGGAAGTTCTAAGAAAAAACAGTGATGTAGAAAAGGAAGGGAATGAAAGGTCTGGAGATGAAGAGAGTCATTCCTAAACTAGGTCTTCAGGAAATGAAAGCTCACAGATGTGGAGATGACCCCGGACACTGATGACGGAGGCCAAGGAGATGGTGAGGACCACAGAAGCGAGCAAGAAGCCAGCTCTTGAGTTCTGCCTGACTCTGCTTCCAGCTCCATCTATAACAGTGTGGCACTACATGGGTTGACTAACTAGCTTCTCCTTCTGGGGCGGGGACAGAGTTCTCTCTCACGATATAAAAATCAAATAGAGTGAGTACAACCAAAATGCTGAACAAGGTGCCAGACACAGAGTCAGCGAATTGTGAACATCAGTTTCTAAATACCACTGCCACTAAACAGGTAGAAGGACCAGATGGCTCCAGCAGAGTCCACTAACAAAGGAACAAAGTAAGGGGTGTGTTTTCCAATACTTCCATGTCTGTGGTATTCTCTTCCAATCCTACAGTGTTATCTGAGTCCTCCAAAATCTAAAACTTTCATCTCAACCAGAATAGCCTGGTCATCTCCTCTTCTTCCTCCCTGTATAACTTTCTTCCTTCCCTCCCTCCCTCCCTCCCTCCACTTCCCCCACCCTCCATCCTTCCTCTCTTCCTTCTTCCCTTCCCTCCTTCCATCTTTGTTTCTTTTTGCTGTGATTATCTTTTGTGTCAACATCAGAGAACAGGATGGGACAAAGGAAAAGAAGATGCCATGGAGTAGATATGCAACTGTGTTAAAAAAACAAATGAATGAATGAATCAATGAATGAATCAATCAGTGAATGAATCAAGTATTATTTTGTGTGTTTTGACATCCTACTAGGAATAACATTTCATAACTTGTAAAACTTTTATGTAAATATCAAAGAAGGAAAGCTGAGGCTGAATACACAGAAGCTAAAGAAGCAGGCTCAGGGCTGGTATCTGGTATCTGCCAGCTGTGTGAGCTGAGGAAAGATTTCTTTGGCCTCTGATTTAGCATCTGAGAAAACTAGAGTCAGCACACCTATTTTGCAGAGTTATTGACTTGAAACCTAGTTAAAATATAAAGTACTTTCCCATGCTGCTTACTCCACAGACACGAGAAGGTCTGTGATCCGACATCAGGAACAATGGTACCCAGAAAACACTATTTATGTCTGGATAGATTCTGCAGAGGAACTAATAACACTCACATGAATTATTATAATTCTGGAAGGAAAAAAAAAGGCAAGTGGAATATCTGACAAGAGGAAGAAGAAAAACAGTGACATTAAAGAGGGAGGCCAGGAACAACGCCAGCACACAAACTACAGCCTGCGAACGCCTGCACTCTTGCTGTGGGTGGGCCACAAATGTAATTCTAAGCTTTGGAGTAGCAATACAAAGAAGGAAAATGATCATGTACAAGGCTCTCAGTGTCCACATGATAAAAATAAACCAGGAGAAGGGAACTATTCTTGGGAATGAGATGGGGGATATTTTTACAGCGGGTCCTCACAAAGGATGGAAAATGAACATAGCAGCATCTGTAGCACCGTAGCACTTCTTGTGCTGGGTGATGCCCACACTCCACCCTCACTACCCCTCCAGATGCCACACTGGCTTTCATGGAGATATGGAGGAGAGCATGTTATGATCTGTGCCTTTAAAAGACATACCACCTGCAGGATAAAGTGAACATGACCCAAAGGGTTGGAACAGGACAAGAATGTGTCTGCTTGTCCCCCTGAAAGGGAAGAGGGATCAAGAGCTTTCAGCATTCAGAAGCTTTGCACAGTGAGCAGTCTTTCATTTAAGTGCTGAAAGGAGTTCTTAATTTTAATTTCTTTTAAAACATTTTACTGTGGGAACTTTAAAACATAAAAAAGACAGAAAAAGACATAATGAAGCCCTATTACTGTTTTAAGTTTTTCAGTGCTGTTTCCTCTACTTTTCTCTTCCATTGTTGGAGTGGTCTTAAAGAAAACGCCACTCATCATGTCATTTAACATGTAGATACCTTAGTAAGCTTCATTGTTTTAAGCCGACCTGTTATTGTAACCCATACAGTTGCCAGTTATCCCTTAATATCTTCTGTTAAAACTTCCCAAATAGCTTTGAAGCTGCCTTTCAGTTGGCTCATTGTCTTCTGGATGGACACCCAGCCTCATAGCACAGCCTTAAAATCTGGAGCACTCCCTTCGTGCTGTCACATGCTGGTAGTTTGTTAGAGGACAGAATGAGAAGGCTGTCCTTTAATGTGTAAAAGGAGAAGACTTAGTCCATTTTGTGTTGCTATGGCAAAATATACGAGGGTGGCATTCCTGGGGGTGCAGGTTGCTGATGGCCCTGGCCCTCATTCTGTTGGCTAGGACATCCAGATAGCATGGTGTAGGTGAATGGTGAGGGCAAATCTGTTAAAACAGTATGGCAAAGGAGCAGAAAGGGTACTGGTCATGTAAGGAAGGCGCTAAGCATGAGAGTGCCCTCACTCTGTGATAACCATGGCTGCATTAACTTGCCCGATTTGGGGGACTAAATGAATCCTTTTTCAGTTGGTTCACTGAGAACCTAATCACTTCTCAACAGACCCCTAATAATCTACCTCTCACAGCCATGACAATGCAGGTCTCATTCCTGTTACACGAGACTTTAGGGAACACACTCAAACCATAGCAGGCAGACATCTATGGAGACATAGGAACTTCCAGATGCCAGGAACAGGAAACACTCAACATGGGAAGAACGGAGAGGCTGTGAGACGTGAGCACTGCAGTTAAAGCAGCAGAAGGAAGTGGGCTATGCACCTTGACCATGATGCTAGCCTCTGGCTGCACTAGCACCCTGTTCCTCTAGATAAGCAAACTGCTTAACACAGACAAGTGTTTATCAGAGATACAGATATGGACTTACACAAATGTCTGATTCAAAGTTTCATCTTAAGGATTAAATGAAATTATACTTGCAAGTGCCTAGTAAAAGCTTACAAGTTAGCATTTACAGGAATGTTAATACAGGCAATGCCAAAGAGTTGTAACAGAAAGGTCGACTGAATAGGGAAGCTAGGGTGTGCTTAGATATAGGCAAAGAATTTAGCCATGATGTGGAATGGAAGCCATTGGTTTCTAAGGAGACTGTTCTTCGGTGTCAAACACAAAGCTCAAATAGAAAACAACTGGGAAGCAGCAACTGACTTGGGTACCGGTAGTTAATTCAAGATGCAGGGATAATTCTGGGGAGTGTGTCCTAAATGCAAATCTAGACGTTGTCTGCGTTCAAGTAAAAGATTAAAGACAGATGAATAAGATCCACAGAGGGCAGAAAGCATTTCACAATGACAGCAGAGAATCCTGGGAAATAATATCAATGTACACAAGAAACAGAGAAACCCCAAATCATAAGATAACCATCAGGATTAATGAACAGGAAGCCAAAAGTCCCCTTTAAGAGCCACAAAACAGAATGGATGACCTTTGAGGTCCATATAGTTTGTGAATAAGCACAAATAAGCTATTCAGAAGGATCTGCTCCATTTGGTGAGGCCACTGCCTGAGGAATTAAATTATCAAACCTACTTGATGTAAGGAACAAAACCCATGTGACTAAATTAGCTTGGGGTGCTTTACACCCACGTGGAAAGAATCAGCAGGCCCAGAAGTCCAGTTAGGTATGCTCAGTTCAAGCCAAGAAGAACAAGTCTCATTAGACAGAGAGGCCTCAGCAATGCAGAGCTACATGGTAAGGGAACAACTAGATGCCTGCTTCCCCACCAACATAAATTCTATGTACACTCATGTACCTCAGAGTTAATACTTTGGTCTAACTTGCTTCCTGGACCACATCATTTAATCATACAATGGCTCTGGGAGAACTGCCTGTAACCTGCAGATCCCCAGTCTGACATGTCTTCTGACTCAAAGGCAAGGTATTAAAGTCCTTGCTTAAGGAAAATCTCAGAGGTCATCGCAGAATGCAGACATTGATGACACAGCTGCTCTGCATGTTCCAATTCCTGTCTTTTTCACATGCACGTTTATTGGGAAGGAGTGGTCAGCCTGCAGGCCTGGCCCAGGCTGTCTTTGGAGGCTGGTGAGTGAAGTCCAAGGACATCAGGGGACCTGCTGTGACTGACGCCTGTTGTAGGGAGTTGGTCTGGTGCCCCTTGCATTCAGATGCTAAATTCTGTACAGAGTGATGCTATATAACCTTGCCCTTCAAATTAATTGGCCATTAAAAGACTAAAGCCTGTGACTGAGCAGAAGATCGATATAGGTGAGTTTTCAGGTACCTGGTGGAGGTCATAGGTGAGAGAGGGAAAAGGAGAAAGGACATGGAGGAGAGGAGGAAGCCACCATGAGAGGAGATGGACCATGAGCACAAGGCCAGGAGAAACAGCAAGTAACAAGGAACAATTGGTTGATGTGTTAAGTTAGAATAGTTTGAAAATCTGCCCAATCTAGGTTTGCCACTTGTAAATAAAATACCTGGATTGTGTGTTTTCTACTGGCTAGCTGGACTTTAATTCTTGTTGCAGCATGTGGATGTTCATCACCGAACCCCTTCAAGGCCACACTGACTAGGGGATGCAGTGGGCCTTGGCCTACCATGCAGCTTGGTTTGGTCTACAATAGCATTCGATCCTTGCTCTCTGTTCCTTTCTGTTCTTCACCACAAAGAGTGAAGCCTCACAGCTGGACCACAGGCAGGGCTTAGCAAGATGCCCAGGCCTTTCCCAGCAACACAGCCCCATTCACTGGGAGAGAAGAGTCAGCTCCAACTCGCAGAGCCCAAACATGAGGCTCTGAAAAGTTTCCACATCTTTTAAAAAGTTTCTGAAATCTGGGAATAGGGTCTCAGTTATAGGCTTCAGACATATGTTTCTGAAAGAGCTTTTTATATTTTCCCTTTCTGAGTAATCTTTACTAAAATTCAAGGACTTTTCTGCTAACTACATTGAGAACATTTGTTGTCCCTCATTAGAGGATAATGAGTTGTTTCTCTCTCCTCCTCCTCTCTCTGTGTCTCTGTCTCTTTCTGTCTGTTTCTCTGTCTCTGTCTCTGTCTCTGTCTCTCTCTCTCACACACACACACACACACACACACACACACACACACACACACACAC
>NW_021604604.1:2117047-2137360 GCF_004785775.1 Grammomys surdaster
ACACACACACACACACACACACACACACACACACACACACACACACATGGTATCTGAAGTAGGCTGTGAACAATCCAGAAAGGAATCAGTTAATGCTTTACCCAGAAGCAGAAGCTGAAGGGCTTTGGTGGAGTCCAGAGCAAAGCTTCTGCATCTTAATAGAGTCCATGCATATGGTTAATATTTGATGTTCCTGGTCCCTACCTCTGGTCCTGTGTAGGCACAGCATCTGCTTCAGAGTTAAAACAGGTGTCCTCCTAAGCCATACACAGGGCTCCCGGAAACAATGATGGGGTGCCTGTCTGGAGAAGGACGCTACATAACAGAGACAACTCTAAGTATGGCAGAACTGCAGGCGGAACGAAGGCTGGTGCATTAAAACTAAAGATAGTCCAGGGGCAAAGATTATGTATATTCCCCTGAAAGAGGACAGCAGAGTTGATTAAGGGAGGGTCTCATAATGTCCACCTAAGCTCCATTAACAGCATGGCCCTGCTTCTTCATATGGCTCTGGCTTGCATTTAAAGTGTAACTGGCTATGAACAAATCTCAATATTCTTGATTTTTCTTAGGTAGCTCTGAAGCTTTTTGGTTCCACTCATACTATTTTATACACAGGGTGGGAGGCAGGAGTGGCTGAGCACATAAGAGGCCTTTCCCTTAAAATGGTGGGCTCTAATCCCGCTGTGCCTTGGCTCTGTTCCAAATCAGAATTTCTCGGAAATTCTGTCAGAGCCCTCAGTCGAACCTCCTGACCCCCTTTCTCGGTTTTAAACTCGAATACCCCATGTGGAAGATAGAGCTCCAGGCCTCCAGAGATTCAGCATCCTAATGCCCTGCACCTGTGACATTAGCTTACAGGGGGAGGGACATTAGGCTGCTGTCCAGCCTACATGAAAGTAGGGGGGATTTTCACAGGCTGTTAGGTTTGAGTTAATTGCAGACACTAGAAGATGGGAGATTTGACAATGGAAACAGGACAGAGGGATATTTTACTTGGATAGAAGATAGAGTTGCAAATCAATATAGTTGACGACCAGAAAACAGTGTACACACCCACGCAGAGAGAGAGAGAGAGAGAGAGAGAGAGAGAGAGACTGACTTTAGAAAAAAAATTAGAATTCAGCATGACTGGTCAGTCCTTATTTACACCGATAATACTCATGTTCTCTACAGACTCTGGACATACGTGGCTGCAAACACATGCCGCTATCCTATACTAACTTTGCCATCATTCGATACAGCAGCAAGAAGAAACACATGTGCAATGTGAGGAAGCAGAGAGCAGCTCACTCACTGGAAGTCCAACAGGAAATGATGCCTAGATTTCATCGACAGTATAAAGTACTTTTTTAAAGTTGAACTCCAGCATCTTGTAGGTGTGTTTGTGTACGCTCTTGTGCAGGTACTGGGGAATGGGTGCACTTGGAAAAATTTATTTCTTTTTTATCCCCCACCTTTATTTTAGCTATACATTCATTCTCAGTGGACTGGCCCTAATTTGATCTTCAGACTCTTACATAATTTTCCTGAACACTTTTCTTCCAAAAATCCCTAAGTATTATAAATATTTGGCTAGTCTCCTGAAATCTAGAGAGTTCAGCTCCCAAATCATGTAGATATTTATATTCTGCCCTCAACATGGTTTAGGGAAGATTTGGTACCATTAAGAGCAAGCAGCCCTGAGTTAGCGAGTGAGCAGCCGGACAATGGTGTTGGCTACTCTTAGAACAAGAATGGCTTTCCCACACAACTCTTTTTTTTTTTTTCTTTTTATTTGTCCTCTTTTTACTGAGTGAAAAATTACAACCGATTCTCCAGGTAAGCTAATGCATTACAGAGCAAGGATATCAATATAGAAGGCCTTTGGGATATCTTTGATAGCTTTGGAGTGAAGATTTATCTCAACTCTGAGCTTGGGGTTGAGCCTCAAGAACAGCCAAAAGGACACTTGCTAACATTTGGGAGGCACTACTAAAATACATAAACAAAGGGATAGAAATGAAAAACAAGATCCATGCTAGCGAATGAAGGCAGAACCCACCCTGTTCTGATCCCTTTGCTCCAAATGACCAGGAAATCTGATTGTTTTGCCAACGAAGGAATAATAAGTAACCAGATGAGATGAGCAACATGAACCTGGGAACCATGGTAATCAGGTGTGAGCTGGGGATACAGTCAGAGCTAGAACAGAGGTACTCACCCTCACGTCTCCGTTCACGGCTTTTGCCATGTGGTTAAATGCATGTGAAGGATCCTTGTTGTACACTTTGAGAAGGGATCTGTCTTGGATATTCCTGGAATCAAATACACCCATCACTATGGCAGACGGAAGGAACCTGACTCTGGCCATTTCCTCTCCCTGTCCTTAAGCAATCAGGCAAAAGACACAGACAGATACTCTGCCGTAGTGTACCATGAACCAGACAAAACGTCTTTTCACCATCATATTGGCAAAGGTAAAAGCAAAAGAAGAAGAAAAACCACTCTGACTTTTCTTCCCTTCACTTGTTCCTAGGGAACATGTTATTCTTGCAGTATTAACGTTCACCCATAGATACTGGGTAACAAGAACTTGCTTCCAAGCTTCAGAGTGCAGAAAAAAAAAAACACTCTCAAAAGCAGCAGAACTCCAGTATTTACAATACCTTCAAGAGACTTGGTTAATATTTAAGTATTTAATTGTTTACTTTGTATAAATGTTCCTCCTTATCCAATGAATGTACACACGAAAATGATTTTTCTTTGCTTTCAAACATGCTCAGCAAGGGAAACAAAATGTGTACAGAATGTAGAAAAATATCAAAGAGACCAAGCCCAGTATGTTTAACAATGCATTCTTTTCCTCCCACAGTGCATTTTTAAAAATACTTGTTCCCATACACGTTGAAACACAAAAGAAATATAACATAACATATTGAGTCTTTTCTGCTTTTGATCCCAGTACTCAGAGCCAAAAAAATCAGACTACAGAAAAGGACAGGGTTCCTACATCCTGCTGAAGCCTACCTTCAAATCACACAAGAGCAGCCCATATATGAAGCCCTTCTCTCTCCTTAGGCTCTTCTGCAAGGGTCACCTGTAGCCCCTCCAGCCCATCTATCCAATGGTGGCAGGAGCTGATGGGGTGTGGGTAGGCAGACAATTTCTTTCTTATAGGTATTCTTGCACTGAGTGGGCTGAACACAATCACTAGAATCTTTGGATCACGTTTGTGTTTTAAATGAAGTGGAGGGTTGTTGGATGAGTCTTGTTTCTCTCTAAATATCTGCCAGTCATTGCTTTGAAGCACCAACTAGTCCTAGCCTGTATGATGCTTCATGTGTGGAGTAGCTCATTAGAAGTGAGCTTTGGGGAGGAGGGAGGGAGCAGGCAGCCCTTGTTACTAACAGGGGCCAGGTTAATGCTAAAGTAAGAGAGAGTCAGCAGTTAAGATGCAGTGGTTCATGAAAAGAACCTTGCCTCTGGCTAGCAGACATCACGTATAACACATGATGAACCCAAGAATCTCATTCGCCATGAGAAAGGCTTACTGCGATTGTAAATGTATTTAAACTCTATGAGCTTGGTTATGATTAACTTAGAAACATATTCATCAGAGATGACCCAATGGGAAAAAGCCAGAATGCATTTACAGTGGCATTTCCATACAGCAGCCTGACCTGAACTCTCCTCAGAACCTCGCTGAGAAAAATATTTGAAGCCAACACAATAATGAACTAGTCAAATAGTCAGTTGAATTAGTCAAATGGTCAGTAAATAGGCTCTGACTTTGAGAACACAGAAAGACATGAATGGGAATTCCGTAACTTCAGAAGATTAAAGCCATTGTCTTTAGTTAATGCCTACCTGATAGTCTTTTTTTTTAATGTATTATATAATGTTTGTGGTAAAAAAAAGTGGATATCTTATGTAATAACGCTAAAAATCAAATGGTACTATGAGGAGCACACATATGATCATATAAGGTAAGTAATAAATCCACCAAACAAAAATATTTTAGGCTCATTTTTCATACTTAAATTCAAGAAATTGAAAAGCAACTTAAGAAGAGAAAATGGCAGGCAAAGTACCAACAAGATATCATTATTGCAATAAAAAACAAATGGCACAGAAAATACACTTGAACATTATTAGTTTCTGCACACATGTGGGTGTGTTGTGTGTGCATGCATGGGATACCATGAACTTGCTCCTGGCAGGCAAATGCTCTTCTCTTGAGCTATGCCCTCAACTTATTAGTGCTTTTAAAATGTCTCTCTTTCAGCAAGCATTGCTTTGAGTTGTTTTATCAGCTGGATTTCCATCGAGGACGACCACAACTGCTTTCTATCTTGGTTCTTCCTATGTTTCCTCCTGACATTTCCAAAGAATGCAAAACCAAGCCCGAGGAGCCATGCCTCAAGTCTTGGGAAAGGCTGTAGAAAATGGTAAACCATGGCCATATGAAAGTGTTTCTATAGGCTGAAAGTCAGCTCAGCCCAGTCACTCCTAATGGCCTTCTTACAGCCTGTAATCATACGCTTTTGGTTATTTTCACCCTTAGTCCCTGTTGCTGTTTCTCAGTGCCTCTCTCCCTGTAAATGCAGAAATGCAGGACAACTGCCTTGAAGTGGTCTGTCCATATGAAAGTGCCACATGGCTTTCTATTATTACAAGTATGTGCTTCAAATATAATGCGATTACCTCCGGTTGAAGTTTATGTTTTGCCAATTAAAAAAATGGTGACAGCTCGATCAATAATTTATCTTAAAAAATAAACATGACTTTTCAGTGATCATAAATACTTAAACCTGTTTTCCAAAAGCAGGAAGTGGCACAACAGATGTAGCACCTGTAGCTTGGGGCATGTGTCAAATTCTGAAAGCCCTATATTACTCATACACCTTGGCACATGTCTCTGTCCGTCATCTGGGATCACTGTTAGATATGGATCGGCTTGCATCCATGTTCTGCAGGTAGTTTTACAAAGTGCTCCTCACTTTCCACAAAGAAGAAACAGCAGAGCCTGCCATCTCCAGGGCAGGCAGGGACCAGGAAGTCTGGGTCCTGCCCTTCATGATTTGGGCTGACTGAGCATGAAAACAGCCAGGATTGGTGTGTGTGTGTGTGTGTGTGTGTGTGTGTTTAAACTGGCTGTGTGCTCTTGAATAAGACCCTTAACTTTGATACACTTGAGTTCCTGATTCCATAAAATAAAAGGGCTAGATTAGCCATGATATAATCATTTGACTTCTAAAATATTTAGGGGCTATACCAGCAACTGCTTGTTTATATGGATTTAGATTCTGTTTCTCTGGTTGTTTGTCTGAGACAGATAAGAAGATTTCCTTGCTTCTACAGACAACGCCACTGCAGTTAATGATGAAGGCTTTGGTCCCCTTGCTGCCAGCATTCCTGTGAATCTATCCAACTGGGTTTCCTGGAGAAAGCTCATGTAGCACGTGACATCTTTCAGTAGAGGATGAATGTGTGCGGGTGCCTCTCAGCATCCTCTGTGTGTACTGAGTCTACTGTTTCATTTTAAACATGTGAAGCATAGATGAAGACCCAGAAGGATCATTACCTAAAACAGGCTCTGTCATGGGAGAAAGAGCATTTTATGGAGGAGTTTGAAAAATTCAGTTTTAAGTATGCCTTTAACTCTTGGCATGTCTTGACCACCTCTCTGGGTTTTAGTTTCCTTGCTTTTTAGATAAAATGCACTGCTGGATCATCAATATCCTTTTCAGCAATGATATAGGCAGAGCTAGTAACATACTCAAAGGTCTACCCAGAAGAAGTGTGGTCTCATCTTTGTAGTTAACTCTAGGCAACCAGAGGGTAAATTCCCATCTGTGTGCAACAGTCTGCCAAATGTAATGACTGGACTCTTGCCATTAGGAGGAGAGCACAAACTCTACACATCTAATACAGTGGTCAACAACCCTCCAAATAAAATAGCTGGAGGCAATCACACTCTAAAACAACACCCCGCCCCCAAAGGTAATTACTTACCTCACATCATTTAACTCATAATAGACATTTCTGCTCTCATCCTTGATGTAGATAGCGACACTGGGCGACTCCAACATTTTCATGGTGAGCTGCTGTGGAAAGGCACTTACAAAGAGAGCGCGGATCGTGTCTGCGCTTGTGATTTCATTCGGCATCCGCAGCTGTTTGGTTTCATCTCCATACTGGAGGTAGAGAACACCTGCATGCAAAGGAACACAATTATCAGCCATCAGAGCAAGAACCATGGGATGTGAAGCATAGGCAAAAAGCCACTTCTAGAACACGGCAGTTATAGATATTTGAAATAAACTTGAAAAGCAAATAATGAGGGATGCTTATTCTATGGAATGCACTATCTGGTTATCTTATAAGCACCCAGGTTCATTTTTTGGAATCTGGGCAGGGACTAAACAGGCCATTTTCTTGCCCTTTTGGAATCAAAAGGGCAAGAAGTTAACCTTGTTACCTATGCAAAAGACAATACACAAGGTCTTCCAAAAAGGTATACTTAGGACTCTGACCCTGCAGGGCTATTTTTCAGCATGTATTTTATCAACTGGGAACATAATCATTATGGCAATGTATAAGATTCAGTGCTCACATTAGTAGTTCACTCAGGAGCATATTAAGTGGAAATGGGAGCACAATTCTGTTATTGTTTTTTTTTTAATATAGCCATTGAATGTTTATATCATATTAAACCACCTTCAAGAGTCTAACACCTCGACATACTAAAAACAGTAGGGGACACAAATACCATCACCAAATGTCCGCTGAGTTCCAAGGGGGCATATGTCTTATTTGGCCAATGAAACATTAGCCAGTGTGCTGCAAAATGAAGACTGGACACTTGCTGACATATTGGGTTTGTTTCTTGATGAGCAAAGTCTGATGTTCCCTCACAGAACCCAAATCTGAGGACTCAACCTAAGTCCAGAAAGAGGTCTCATGTAGAAGAATGGGAGCCCTGTCTGACAGCTCCAGGAAGACATCCTTGTACAGCTATGAACACTAGATGAACATCTTGGTCATGGACTCCCCAGCCTTGTGACAGAAAGGACATGTCCCACCAAGCACTGTTGGAATTGGAGAGTTCAGAGCTAATGACGGTATTAGCAGTCTCAAGCTACCATCCTTGCCTCTGTGGTTTGAATATCAAATGTCTCCAGGCTCATGTTTGAACACTTGTTCCCTGGCCAGTGGCACTGTCTGGTTACATCAGGAGACTGTTAGGAGGTGGAGCTTTGCTGGAATGAGTACATCACTGGGGCAGGACTGGAGGCTTTAGAGCTTAGACACATTTGCTCTTCTCTGTGTTTTATATGGATGAAATGGGATCACCCAGCTTCCTACTCTTGCTATCATGTCTTCCTTCCTGTTGTTATGTTTGCTCTGACCATATTGGACTCTTATCACTCTGGAACTGTAAGACAAAATAAACCCTTTTCCCCCAGCTTTGTTGTTGGTGGCGGTTGTCAGGGTATTTTATCATAGCAACAGAAACCAAAAACCAAAACAAACCACACACTTGCCTTCATCTTCTATTTGAACATGGATAACTAAAACATTAGATCAAAGACTTTATCTGGAGTGTGTGTCTTGGTGAAAAGCTCTGGGGAGTAGACTAACACGAGGGTGAGTGTGAGGGAAGAGACTGCAAAAGAAACAGATGCCTTCCAGTTAAAAATTGCATCTCTCTGAACAAACATATCCTCTAAAAGTGCCTCTGAAATAGTAAGGACATAAGGAAAAGCACACATTGAAGAATTAAAAAGGGCAGAGTAGATAAGATACGGAGGAGAGAAAGTTAACACTGAAATCTTCAAGGGAAGAACTCATTATGGAGTGAGTTGGAGCAAAGACACCCATGGGTGCCAGGTTCCTTCCAAGGATGGACATGAAAGGATGAGGCTTCACTCAACTTCATTTCTTCCCAGTGGCAAGAGAGGTGTTTGTCTTTCCCTTCCCTCGACACACAACCAAAAACTCCTCACTCTACAAGACCGAAGAGCTTAGCTGAAGATTGGATTCTGGGCGATCAGTCTTTATGGATAATGCTAAGCCCATGCCACTCTACTGTAAGAACCAGGGCAATTTTCCTAGAAAGCTGAGTGGCCCAGAGGAAGAGACCCTCAAATTCTGTGAAGGGGCCAAGCCAGGAACTGTGTATGAACATCACCATCAGGCAGGAATGTCTGCAACTCGCTCTTTGATACTAACAGACTTCCAAACATTTCAGATGCTTCAGGAAAGCTTTTAACATGAAGAAGGGAGCATGTGAGATTTTTATCAGGCATATTTCCTCCTAGAAAAAAAAGTTGAACACAAAAGAGTAGAAAAAAATTAAAAAAAAAAAAAACTAAAGAAAAGAGAATATAAGATTGTCTTTTTCCTCCCTGCAACTAAGGTTCATGATACTGCAGACTCAAAGGGTACATGGAATGCCCAACATACTCAAGCTTGTCATTGATACAAGGCTGATGATAGACCCTGAAGGTTCCCATGGGTGGGGGAAAGTCCCAGAGGAAGAACTAAGCATAAGAAAGATGTTATATTTCTCAATGTCAACCAGGAACCAAAGGACAACAGAGCAGCACTTAAGCCAATCCAGTGGAAGGTATTTTTCGTTTAGGTTTATACCCCTCCATGGCACCAGTCAGTTTCCCTATTAGAGCCAGCTTCTTGGTGAGGGTTTCCCTGGATACCTCCCCTAGAATTGCAACACCCATTTCCCCTATTACCTTCTATCCTATCCTTGTTTTCTTTCTGTTCCTTAACATTTCTCCCCAGGAAAATTCATAACCTAATTCTCACGCTAGGCTGCCGAGTGCAGCTGCCTGCTGGGTAAGATACTCCTGTCCTCTTATAGATCCTGGCGTCCAGAGTGGATGGGAACCATGCCTGTGCAAAGAGAAGGGAGTGCTATTCTCTCACTTGGTTCTGGAAAGGTATTTACTCATGGCCTTTTAGCTAGAATAAGTTTCATGAGCACAGGGATATTCTAGAACATTTATTTTATATTTTTATGTGTACATATGTGTGTCTGGGCAGGTTTATGAGCACAACATGGATGAAGAAACCAATGGAGGTCAAGAAAAGGTGGCAGATTACCTGGAACTGGAGATGCCTGTGGCCATAAGCAGCCATATGGGAGTGGTGAGAACCAATCTTGGGGGGAAAAGCAGCAAGGTGTCTTAACCACGAAGCCCTTATGCCAGCCGAGACTAGGGAACTTTTAAAGTTTTTTTTGTCCTTGATCTTTATATTGATCAAAGTTTATATCTATCAAAGCCTATTGTATTTTTCCCCATCTTTCATGTGTGTGGTGTGTTCACGTGTATGTGTGATTTGTACATGAATGCATATGCACACAGAGGCCTAAGGCTAATGTGGGGAGTCATCCTTGATCGCTATTCACTAAGGAAGGGCCTCACCAGAACTCAGAGCATGCTGATGTGACTAGTCTTGGAAGCCAGATTGCTCTGGGGATTCCCTGTCTCTGCTTCTAGGACACTATACATTCAATAACTGAATAATCTCCAGCCTCTATTGCAGGTTCTTAATAAATATATACTGGCTGAATTAATACATATTTATTAGTCATCTAAAGGGAACTTTGGGTTAGGGACTATCTGAGCTCTAAGTTCTCCTAGATAACATACTTAGTCTCAGAGTATCTTGCTTGTAAATTAATATAAACTGTGTGTAACAGGCATGAGTAGTTCTGTTACTCCTTGCTGTCCATCCCATGTCAGATCCTCAGGGAAAGAGTTCTCCTGTGTTCCTATGAGGTCACAAATTGGTTAAAGTGCAGAGAAAATCTTTCAAGCCTATCCAATCACAGATTACAGATTTTTTTGCTTGAAATGTGAATTATGGTAACTGCCGCATGGGTTAGCTTAAACCATAAGAAAAGTCTACAGCCATTCCTGAAGGCTGGGCCTGAAGCAATCCCCAGGGGAGGTTTATGTAGAACTGCCTTGCAGCAGTTCAATATCACAGCCTTGCAACCCCAAAGGGCCTGGTTTTCATCCTCACATCTGCATTCTGTACGTGTGTGTGCTTGAAATAGAATTTAAAGACTCTGGAGTGGAAACAAATTGGTCCTAAACTCTGGTTACCTCAGATCTGGCTGGTGCAGCTGCCAGCTGGGTCCACAAGTCCAGTTATAGAACGTGACAGTCCAGAGAGCATGGGACGGATGCCTTTGCAAACAGAGGGGAGTGGTGTTTTCACACTTGATTCCAGAAAGGTATTCAGAGATTCTTAAAACTCAGAAGGAATTCTCTTAATAGATGACGGCATTTTATTGGCACAGTGATAAACTAAACCCACATGGTTTTAGCAAGTCAGTGCTGGCTGCTCCAGGTTCATGAGGATGTCTTTGGACCATAATCCCCCTTTGCATGGAGAATAGAACAACAGAAACACATTTATGGGCTATCTGCTGCATGTCAGAAACGGGGCAGGGATTCCATCCCATCAGTCAGCAGCCTTGTCAAATTGTAAGAATTCCATCCCATCAGACAGCAGCCTTGTCCAAATGTTACTGTGACTTCATTTCATGATATGGGAAAACTAACAGAAGCTCCTAAGAGCCAAGCAGCTTTCCCCAAAGTTACAGCTAATAACTCAAATGCAAATCCATATCCATTCTCCAGATCCTGCAGATCCCAGCCTTTGAGGTATACTGCCTCTGAAAGTTTGTACTCCTTCTTGTCTATCCTGTCTCTTGTCATCAAGTGACCTGAGCTGGATTTACATTTTTCTAATAATCATGTGGCTTACAGATCAAGTTGAAGCATGATGAGGGTAGTTAGGGAAGAAGATTCCATCTTTAACCCAACGGAAGAGAATTCGGGCACATGGAAGGAATTCCACATCCCAAGGGTGGGTTGAGAGGACAGTGGGAACTAGGGAACTCAGAAAGTCATAGCAGCGTTCAGAAGTGAACCTCAGAACCTGTGGAATCCTTCTTTAAGAATCTAAACAATGGAGATTGCTCCCACCTCAATGGCTTTGCAAAAGCACCATGGATTTTATCCAAGAATCTTAGTCACAATAAAACAAAGTGTACTTGGCAGGTTATTCCTGTGCCATTATAGGTATATCTTTATCTTCTAAACCTCAGTATCGTGGGACACTCAGAATGTGGGACACCTCATATACTGTAACAAAGTAGCTAAGGATATTCACAGTGTGACTTAGTGTACTTGGTTCACCCTGCTTTTCCAAGCACTGTGAGGATGCTGGACATTGTCATGCACATTCAGTCTAATGGGCCGACAACTTACAATGGACTTCTTGCCCATACTTACACACACACACACACACACACACACACACCTACTTTGAACAAGTTTATTTCCCTGTGTTAATCAGACTCGTTGCTATGGTGATAAATACCTGAGAAAAACAACTTGAGAAATTCTATTTTGGTTCACTGCTTCTTAGGTTTCAATTTATTGTAGCAAGGAAAGCATGGCAGAACCAAGAAGCTTACCCCATGGCTGTCAGGAAGCACAGAGAATGTGTGAGAGCAGGCTATCTCTTTTTTTCTTTTCTTCCAACCAGACCCCAGGCTATTGCTTTCTTCCTCTTTTTCTCCAACCAGACCCCTATGTACAGAATAGTGTTTGCCACACTCATCAATCCTCTCTGAAAATATCCTCACAGACACAATCATATACATGCTTTACTAATCTCCTGGGCACTCTTCAATCTAAGGGAACTGATAGTCAGGATGAACCATTCTAGCCACTAACCACACCACCACAGAACTTCATCAGGCTCTGAAGAATTCACAAACATGCTTATATTGTGTTTTATTGAAATCGCAGGCACGGATGGCTCTTACTTTTGCACCACAGTTGCTAGTAAACAAGCCAGTTTCTCTCACCAGACGGTAATACACAGTATAGTGTGAAGTAGCTTATGGATGCTCAAATGTATTTACTTTGTATGAATTCCCTTTTCCCTGTACAGTGGTTGTGTTCCTATGATACCTGCTTGCCTCCTGGAAGGACTACACATTAGTCCTAGAGGGTATGCTCCACAGGCAGGGGATGCAACACTTCCAATTGATTTAAGATCCCCAGGTCCTCCAAATCCACTTTAAGATTATGCAAAGCACAAATCACGCTATGCATCACCAGTGGCAAAAGGCCAATAGCTTGAGTATATATGAAGAGCTCTTGTAGTAATTTCTGAAGGGAAAATGTGTTTTCAACTCACGAAAATTATTAAAATGAAAACAGAAAGATCATTTTTAACATCTATGAAGTTGGCAAACGGATTTACAGTAAAGTCAGCAGTACAGTGAAAAATTGGAAATATCTTCTCATACTTCTGTTGGAAAGGCTCTTTGGAAATATATATTCAAAACTCCCCAAAATATGCAGTTTCAATTAAGAATTCCAACTCTGCCCATTTAGACACAGAGGGGTTCTTACCAGGGAGCTCAAGTTATCGGATCAATATGGATGAGGAGGGATACCTAACCACAGGGGATTGATTTGATGACTGAACTCAATAAATCAATCTACTCAGTGGGACACATATACTGTGTATGACAGCATATGACATTGAGCAAGAAATTATATTTTGTTAAGTGGCAGATAATAGAAAATAAAACAAAATGGAAAGGAACCAAATTTATAAAAGTTAATTACCTTGATAGGGAAGTTGTACAAACTTTTTTTTTTCTTCTGAGACAGAGTTTCTTTGTTGTTGTGGAATTTACTCTGTAGACCAGGCTGACCTCAAACTCACAGAGATCTGCCTGCCTCTGCCTCCCAAGTGCAGAGATTAAAAGTGTGCGCCATCACCACCCAGTGACAAACTTAAACTTACAAAAATTTGAGATTCCTCTTTAAGAACAAGAGCATAAAGCTAGCTCTGACAAGGGACATTCAGTCCTGGGGCCTGCACCTTGGTTTCATTAGTTTGTTGTTAAATTTGCCTATTTGATTGCCATATACCAACATACTAAGAATGCCTGAAGGGGCCACTCAAACTCCTTGATACTCTTCTGTACAACACGTATAAAACAAGGCTTGGTTTAATCATCTTTCATGACAGCTTGCTCACCTTAAAGGGAATGACCAGGAGAATAATACATTCTTAGGTAAATGGGGTCATTTCTTAAGTCAGAAGAAATGAACCAAGGTTGCCTGATCATATAAAATTTCTCCGTAGAGTTGTAAGCTACCATCAGCATGGAGGAAATACTAACATCTAATCCATGTGAGACTGAATTAGAGGCAGCACACCTGAGCATCCTTAAGAATTGCTATCATTAATCATTTACAATAAAGTACTTGAGGAGAAGCCATAGACACTGTAGAATTAGCTTTATTCACTAAACAATCCTCGATCACATGCCAGCTCTCTTGCACAATCTTTGGTATACAAAATAACATAACCCTAATCATAATCATAACAGATTTAGACAAAAAGCTAAGGGAAATACAATACACTTATAATTTAAAAAATATTTTAAGAATTAAGTTGATTTTCTTAAGCATATTCACCAAAAAAACCTTTTGAATAAGCTTTATGTTCAATGATGAAATGTTCAAAGCCCCATCTTTAAGTTCAAGTTATTTAACATGTGTGGTTTCTAGATCGGAAGAGCTAATTAGCAGAGTTAATGCAAGAAAAAGAAACAACAGGCACCGATACTGAGAGGGGTGCCAAAAATGTGTGGAACATTGGGGAGAGTCCTGAGGAAAATGAGGAAGATGGTAACTCATTCCTGAGTTCACGAGGACACAATGTGGATGCTAGAACAGTTCAAAAACATAAAGCAACCTGATGCTAGAAAACTAGAGTATACCATTAAGTAGAAGATGCCATCTATAACAACACTGGCAATTCTGAGGAACACGGATAAGCGGGAGGGCTCACTCCACCCTCTCTCAACACTACGAAAACACTGTGGTCTTTGGCACAGAACAAATAAGATTACAGAATGTAGCAGAGCCCAGGGAGAGGCAGGTTTTATGAAGGCCTGAAATACGAGAGGAGTGGTTCTAAAATTCTTGGAGGAATGTTGATTCAATAAATAGTCCCAGAAAAATTGGTTTTCCATACGGCAAAAGTAAAATATATCCCTTTCTTATGCCATAAGCAGAATAAATTCCTGTTATTCTTGAGATCTACATATGAGGAAAAACTATCAAAAATTTAAAGGCCAGTAACACAGGATGGTGCATTCTAGTATACTGACATAAGGGGCTTTTAAAAAGAAAAATAAAATACAGAGGAAGATATTGTTTTATTATCCTATATTAAAGCAAGTATTTGATGCTATAGATGAGACTGTAAGCAAAGACAACCAACCACACCCTATAAGAGGATATTCATAAATCAACAAGAAAATAGCAAAATAGAAAATGAGTAGTTTTAGATTCCAAATGACAATGACCACACAAGTCAATGAAGAAGAAACTCCCCAGGCCAATAAATGCTAGAATGGTCTCTATAATTGAATATGTAATTTGAAATGAAAACACTTACATTACTATTCTGTCTCCATCAGACAGGGAAAGCCAGAAAATCAAATGACTTCAAGTCATGGTAAGGGTAGGAGAAAATGCTCACTGAATGAGGAAATCCAGCCACTCCTTCAGAGAGGGTTAAGATGTCCTTTACTTGGCTTTGTCTCTGCTGTCCATCACAGACAAAACCTCACGAACGGGCTCTGGCCTAGGAAAGCCACTATAGCTCCATTTGCATGTGTTTATTCTTGGTGGGATATTCACATAATGGAATATGAAACAGCTGCTTATAATGAAGGAGAATCATGTCTCTCCCCAGAGGTATATCTCAACAACATAAAGTTGGGTAGCCATGAGACCAGGGGAGGATGCATGCAGTTCCACTTAGTAGAATGTTACATTGAACACCCAGGTTTTTATATTCTTGCTTGTTAGCAGACACAAACATAGCAGACACACTGAAAACAGCATGGCAACTCCAGCCTCTAGTGACTGCTTAGCTCTGGGAAATGAAAGGATGTGTGGTTATATACCATGCTACCTCTTTAAAAATGTTTGTTAACTAAGTGGCCTCAATTACAGAAACAACTATTTCTTCATAAAACTTGATATAACCTCATATAGCACTTGTTAGGTGCTGGGCATTGATCTAAACCCTCCCCAAATATTAACTCATTTCATCGTTACAGTGTTCTCATTTCATAGAGAAGTTCTTGAGTGACTTAATTAATGACCGTATCTGTCATGCTGTGCCATCTCTCCAAAGATTAAACAGATCTGTTTTGTTTTGGCAGTGTCTACTATATTGCTGTCTGCTGTAGTTTTCCAATCTAAGACCCTAAGAGGAGCCTCTTAAAGAGAAGATCAAGATGGGACTCGAGAGATAGCTCAACAGAACCGTTATAAGAACCAGCTGCTCTTGCAGAGGAACCAGGTTTGATTCCAAGCACCCACATGGCAGCTCATAACCATCAGTAACTCTAGTTCCAGGGGATCTAACATCCTCTTCTGACCTTCAGAACCCCAGGCAAGCTCAGGGTACAACATATATACAGGCAAAACACTCATCTGCACACAATAATTTATAAAAAAAAATTAAAATCCCATCTGGGCATGATGGCACATGCCTTTAATTCTAGCAGCCAGACTCCACAGGCAGGTGGATTTCTGTTAAATCAGGCACAAGCTGGTCTATACAGTGAGTTACAGGCCAGACAGCAGGACTACATAGCAAGGCCCTATTTTAAAACAAATCAAAACAAAACAGAAAATGATAATAATAGCAACAATAACAATGAGAGATTATGAAGATACTGTTGATAATAATGATGACAGTGCTGTTTTAAAAGCACTTCTCCCTAGTTCATGAAAATATGACCAAGAAACTAAGTCCTGGGTGCAACTAGGGAATCTGGAAGTTTTCTTTGGCTGCTAATAAAACAGCAGGAACTGAAATTCCATAAGGGCAAACAAAGAGTAAAGGTCACAAAAGAATTAGAATCTTTTTAAAAAGGGGAAAAAAAAAGATCTAAGAAAAGCTGAGTAGAAGGAAACAAAAGAAGAAAGAAAGGAGAGAGGGAGGGAGGGAGGGAGGGAGGGAGGGAGGGAGGGAGGGAGGGAGAGAGGAAACTGACCTCTCTTGGATATATTGAGTGTAGCTTAGCCTGGGCTGTAGCTTGGTGCAGAACACTGGCTTAGCAAGTCCAGGGCCTGTGCTCCAAGCCCAGCAACAACAAATAAACAAATAAATAATAGGAAATAGCAACAACAACAATAACAACAACAAACATATTAGGCAGTTCTGATGCATGCTTTCTTCATATCAGACTCTGGCTATAATTTTTAACAAAGGATATATAAGCTTCCTTAGGAGAAGTGTGTGTCCTGTACTCTCTTCACTCTCACTGACCAGCAAATGTAGGCACTTCTAGCACTGCTACGGTCTGATAGGAGATGGTCCTTGGCCCTGCCCCAGGCTCATGTATTGAACACTGGTCCCTAGCTGGTGGTACTACTTGGGAAAATCAGACCTCAGAGGGCATGGCTTGGAACAGGCTGTGTCTGTTCCACCTGAAGCTTCATTGCTTTCTGTTTTGTTTTATGGTTGTCATAAGGTGAGAACATTTTCCACAATCATGGCTTTTCCCTGAAGCGATGAGGTCACAAAACTATGAGCTAAAGAAATCCAACCTCCCATAAGCCCTTTCCATTAGACATTTGGTCATAATGGTGAGAAAAATAATTAATACAAGCAAAATTATGGCCACTAGTAAGAAATAGAAACTATCTAAAATCTCCTTTGTAAAACAAAAAGATTTTACACAGTGAAAGCAAGTATTTTTGCTGTGTAAAATAGTCATTGTACATGGATGAGAATATACTTAGAAAAGTTTCTACTATGCAATGCTAGTTGTTTTTATATTACTATATGAAGATTTAAGAAAAACTGCCAATAGATAGTGTCACAAATCGAGTTACCTAGAATTCTTTCAGTTTCTACTGTTGGGAAAAGTATTCTTCCTGGAAGTGTATAGCTTGCTAGTTCCTCAAGTTGAAGTAGAGGTGTGCATGTATCAACCCACGAACAAAAGTTGGGCTCACCGACAACATCCAGAGAAAGCTTTAGGGGTTAAGAGGGCTCTATACATCACAAATCAAACTAATGGCATAAGAAATGAAGCCCTCTTGGACAATGAACACTACCAGTGGACTTCAGTTATCAGATTAGCACTTTAGGAGTCCATGCCTACATTCCCAAGCTCATTGAATTTTTATGACTTAGTTTTAATTTTGACAATAGTAACCCAAGTGTATGATGCATTGTAATTATAGTTAGCTACTGTCATTTTTTATTTATATTTGTTTTTATTCTTGTGAATGTGTGTGCTATGGGAATTTATGTGTACCATATGCTTGCAAGGACCTGAAGAGGGCACCAGATCCCCAGGAAGTGGAATTTTAGGTAATTAGTTGTCATTGAACATGTGGGTGCTGGGAACTGAGCCTAGATTCTCTGCAAGAATAGAAAGTGCTCTTAAAAACTGAGCCATCTCTCCAGCCCCAATTGCTTCTTATTTTTTGAATGAAATATGTTAAAGCGTCAGGGTTCAAGTGACCCTCTTGCCTTAGACTTCTGTAGCTGCAACTACAGGTGTCACCATGCAAGTTCAAGCTTATTTTATTTTAGGATTTCCTTATCTTATTTATGATTACACTCTAGCTGTCTTCAGATACACCAGAAGATGACACTGGATCCTATTACAGATGGTTGTGAGCCATGATGTGATTATTGGGACTTGAACTCAGGACCTCTGGAAGAGCAGTCAGGACTCTTAACCGCTGAGCCATCTCTCTAGCTCTCAAGCTTATTTTAAAAAGGCACAGTATGGATGGCATGAACTCCAAACATTTTGAGCGTTGGGCCTTCTCCATCTACTCCTCTCTCACTCTGATTCCTCAGCTTGACACATGGGCCCCTTCGTCCTGGTTGTGTTTCCGCTTCCGTCTCTCAGCCCTGGTCTCCTGTCCCAGTAACTCAGTTCTCATTGTCTATGAGTCTCATCCAAAGCATGTCCTCTCTATCACTTAGGAAGAACTTGGGGGAACAGTTACAATCCGTCTTTCTGCAGCTGGCCTTTGCTACTCTTAAGCCTTAAGGTAGCACATGGTGCCATCACAGGTCCCTAAATGGCAAGTCTTCATTAGCAGGTCAACACTGGTCATACGCTGCTACTGACGTATTCAGGAACACTCTCAGTGCATCCTTGCTTTTTGGTTCTGTGGATCTATTAGATCTACTAGGTGGGCAATGAGGTTGGGAAAATGGGCACCCAGGAGGAAGTGGTTCACACTAAGCAACTGTTCCTCTCTGGGCAGCTCTTCCTCAACTTCTTTCAGGAGTTTGAAGTCCAGACTCAAAATAGTTTCCAGAGGGAGAGAAAGGCTGTAGGCTGTTTGGGGAAATCCCTATGTCTTTGGCCTCCATTTTGAAGCTCTTAAAAGGGACAAACAACAACTATAAAAACAAAACACCAACCAATAAACCAATCTGCACAGAGTGGCCACTTTGTCCATGAGCTGGGAAAAGACGTAACTCACCCAATGCCCACACTTTTAGGAAAGATCAGCTTCCTAATGCTTTGAGACTTGACACAAGAGAGGGGCAGGGTTAAATGTATCAATTCAGATGGAATTGTAAGAGTCATACTGTGTGACAGAGATGTCTGGAGGGGAGTCCATGTTCCCAAGCTGCCAACATAAGCAAAGAAACTCTTGGTACTGAGGAGTGACATGACATGGCTGTTGTTGGGAAAAATCTTTCCAACTACTGTACAAGTAGATGGGCTGAAGGCAGAACCTGACGGGGCAGGTAACATCAGCAGCATTGCGTTGGGCTAAGATGTCAGGGGTCGGTCTTCCAATCAGATGAGCTAGTACAAAATTGACAGTTTAGAAAAATCAAAAATCAAGCCTAGCTTTATGCTCATACTTGGACATTATGAAGGTAATACTTGTCAAAGCATGAGGAAGTAATATATTGTCTTATAGTTTGTTAGCCAGATTCAAACCTTTAAAACTATGTTGGCAAAAGGTATGCAAGTCCCTGAATCCTGCCTAGGGTAGACTGGTGTGTTATACACTAGGACTTGAGTGCTCATAAATTTCAGCCAGAGCTAAGAACAGTAAGGGCTTACCTTCCGGCCGACACGTAGCTGTGGATTTACACCACCAGCCAGGCATTTGTTAACTGTTTCTGATGGAGGTGGGTACCACAGCACCTTCACAACTGATCTGACTAGGTTTGGGCTATGTGCTAGAAGCAAAGGTGAAACTTGGTGAACTGCAAATGGGGCACCACTTTTTATATCTCTGACTTTTTTTACTATTTTATATCTAATTTCCTCCCTTGACTCTTCTCTGGTAATCATTCTGTCATTTGCTTACTTACTGGCTCCTCTGGGCTTTCCTTCACCTTTTCTAGGGCTATTATAAAAGTTCACAGCTGTCTGTGGGCACTCCCAGCCAGACCCAGCCAGACGCATCCAGATTCCAGCCTGAAGTGGGCAGTGAAAGGGCTCTGGCCTCCAGGGCAGTCCATTCTGTTCCTGGCTATCCACCCACTCCTCAACCCTGGGTTCTGCCTGCTGCTCTCAGCATGGCTTCTCCTGTGTCCTCAGGCCACCAGAGGGAGTGGATCTGCTGGCAGCCTCCTCTAAGCCTTCTGTCTCTGTCCCTCTCCACACCCTAGCCCAGCAGGAGAACTGGAACATCCTTTTTGTCCTGTCCAGAGGAACCAAGCAGTTTCAGGAGTCCTGCTGCTTAGCTATGGGTTTGCCAAGGCCTGGGGTGGGCACCAGAGATCCTGTTTGTGGATGTGTGAGAATGGGGTACCACAATGAAAAGGAAGAACAAGAGTTGATGTAACTGGTGTGGGCTATCCCAATAGGGAAGGGACAGGAGAGTGGAAGGTGGATCTACCTACATTTTGAAAGGCAAACCTGTGTTGCCTTGTCTTGCTTAAGAGCACAGGAGAAGGGAAGGATTTGCTGCTAGTGTGGTCCAGGTAAAGGAGGGTGAGAAAGACATTGTCTCTCCCAACTGACCAGCTTTAGCATAAGGGGACTCTAAAAAAATGTCACCCTAATGGAGCTTGTTCTTGTGACATAAACCTCCATGGTTGAGCTCAACTAATCTCACTTCCAATCTGATTTCACAAGACCCTCCTCCCCATCTTGCCACCAAAGAATTTTTATCATATATATATATATTAAAGAGGCATTTAAGAGACCCACACATGACTATTTCTCCTCCCCAT
>NW_021604604.1:2137370-2140344 GCF_004785775.1 Grammomys surdaster
TAAAGAGGCATTTAAGAGACCCACACATGACTATTTCTCCTCCCCATCTCCCTTTGAAGTCTCACAATGCCTTTTAAGAGAAGCTTCTGATGTCAACCACAGGATCACAATAAAGAATGAGTGTCTGCAGTCAGCTGAATCATGTGGGCCCCACTGGAGCATCTCTGGAGGCGGGAGGCAGGGAGGGACCTGAGACAGAGACCAAGTTGCTAGGATTTCTGTCCCCAAGCCCTTCCTACCACTCCCTAGGAAACATAACCTTTGTTTCCAGATTTATCATAAATCACTAAGTTTGGCAATACAAGTCACTGCTACATAGCCTTTGTGCACTTTCATACTTTAATAGAAAGCACTGGAAAAGATCGATAAGGCCCACAGGTACCTCTAGCTGCTTTGCTACCTAAGGAACTTATTAGGCAAAGTCACTGTATTATGCTGCCCTGACTATAACATGCATTCAACGAGTTGACTGCCCACCCTGGGCTCCAGCAAAACAAGACAGACAGGATTACCTCTTTCAGGCTCTGTGTGTGCTGCAGCCTTATTGTCTACAGTAGCCATTCGGCTCCTGTGGAAAATTTCTGCTTCCAAAACAACAGACCACATGGGAGAATAATAGCCTGTGTCCATGTTCCACAGAACAGGGTAACGCAACTCCACAGTGTGCTGACATGACTGAAAACAACTAAAGCGAAGCTGCCTGAGTTTAGCCATCTTCAAATAAATTCTTTAGCAACAGAGAACAGCAGATGAAACCTGGAGCTGCCACAGTGTTACCCAGTGGCACTGCCTCTATTACCCCCGAGTGTGTGTGCTCGCAGATGGATTGAATTCATTCTAGGCAGACTGAGTGCCTACAGATACTGCACAGGGTTCTCAGGGCTCGTAAGAGACTAGTCAGCTCGGAGTTGTTAATACGGATTGCCACACAACAGATAAACTCATAAAGAAGTAAGTGTGGAGTATGTCAAATAAGAGGGGGAAGTATAATTTAGGGTAGGGGGTGTGGAAGGAGGGAGAGAGGCAGGTGGGAGGGGTGGATAGCTGTTTTACTCAGGAAATTGATGTCCTGCAGAGTCAGAAATGTTTGAGAAAAGTGAGAGCTGGCTTGCAGATATCTGGAGGGCTAACAGTTCAGGCGAAATGAACAGAAAGTTTTCTGAAGGAGAAGCTTGGCCAGTGGGTACCAGGGTCAGCAGAGAACAATGTCTGGAGACTCAGGTGAGGTCAGGAAAGCAATAAGTGGTGGGGTCAGATAGAGCCTGGCATGTGAGCCAAGACGACCTGCTAACTAGAATTGCTTCAGTAAATGCTGGCTTTTGGGCAGTGAAGGGGAGCGTGGGGGTGAGGATTAACACTAAGAAACCACAGGAAGCTAAGGTAAAATCTACAGAACGGTTAGTGGATGAGACCAGGGAGGAGGGTCAGAGTTACTGAGAAGTACTCAGACTTCTGGCTACCCAGTGGTCTTAAGTATCAAGAGAGTCAGTTCTAGTATCTCCCACTGGATGACAAAATACAGAGACAATTAAATCCCTTATACAAAGTAGTGCAGTGTTTGCATATAACCTATCCATACCCTCCTGGATACTTTAAGTCATTTCTAGATTACTTTTAATACATAGTACAATATTAATGCTACAGAAGTAGTTGTGATACTATATTGTTTAGAGAACACTGACAACAAGGAGAGTCTATATGTGTTCAACAAAGATGTCGATCAAACTGGGCTTGGATGGCACAGGCTATTGATCATAACACTCCGGAGGCAGGAGGCAGGTGGATCTCTGTGAGTTAGAGGCCAGCCTTGTCTTCAAAGTGAGTTCCAGGACAGCTAGAAACACAGTCTCAAAAAACCAAAACCCCAAAGCAACAATAACAAAAATAAAAAGCAAAACAAAAACACCAAAGCAACCAACCAACCAAGATGCTGAGAGATGCTGATTGACTGTATCTTGAAGGTAGACGTCATCCTAACAAAATGAGACCAAAAGAATTTTCCCATTATTCAAGAATAATGGCGAAGGTACAGCATGAGCAGCTGACAGAGGATGAAGCCATCTGCCTGACTTAAGGAAGAGCCCATACTGAAGGGCACAGATTGTGGTGGAGGGAATCACATTCATTTCGGATCTGTTAAGTTTGAAAGTCAAGTAAATGACTTCAAATACTAATATGGCATTAGGACAATCAAACTGCAACGTAATAGTAACCAGAACAATTGCACTGGGTCTTTGTCTCGGAACTGTACAGACACAAAGAATTTTTGGCCATGCAGTTACAGATTTTCCTATGCAGACATGACTAATGTCTCCTTGGTGGTGCCTGCTCTTGTTTTATTTTTTTTAAAGGTTTATTTATTTCATGTATTCACCATTGCTCTCTTCAGACATACCAGAAGAGGGCATCAGATCCCATTACAGGTGGTTGTGAGCCACCATGTGGTTGCTGGGATTTGAACTCAGGACCTCTGGAAGAGCAGTCAGTGCTCTTAACCACTGAGCCATCTCTCCAGCCCCTGCTCTTGTTTTATAAAGCATAATATTTCAGGGATCTTTGTGAAAAGTTTGGCCTCAACCAAGTATCCATTTCCTTTACTAACGTCCTGCTGATAGTAGCTAGTCTTCAAAGTTGAAGGAAAAAACAAAAAACCTAAAAGTTCCAACGTCCATAGCTAGATCCAAAGACAGATGCTAGTGATCATTCATATATGAGCGAAGACAATAACGAAAAAACGTCACACCAATTTACTTCCATATGGTTTTGTCTGCCAGAATAGGCCTACCTTGGATCACTTAGGAATGTTTACAATATAGAGGGATGAGGTGCTCTAATTTAGGAAACACACACAAACACACACACGCACAGGCACACGCGCACATACACAGGCGCGGGCGTGCACGTGCACAGTTCTCTCTCTCTCAATCTCTCTCTCTCTCTCTCTCTCTCTCTCTCTCTCTCTCTCTCTCTCTCT
>NW_021604604.1:2140354-2148450 GCF_004785775.1 Grammomys surdaster
TCTCTCTCTCTCTCTCTCTCTCTCTCTCTCTCTCTCTCTCTCTCTCTGTGTGTGTGTGTGTGTGTATACTTCCCATGGGGAGTCAGTTCCAGGAATCTTATAGATAATGAAATCTGTGGGTGCTCAAATCTCTTCTGTGAAATATTTAAGTAATTTCCAGCAACCTGCACATCCTCCAATACACTTTAAAACATCTTGAGACTCCTTGTGATACCTAAGACAATGTAAATATTACATAAACCCTTATATTGCTCAGGGAATAATGACAAGAAAAGTCTGTAGCATTTGTTCAGTATGTTGGGTCTCAAACCTGGGACAAATGGCTTAGAACCCTATTAACATATCAAAGCAGATTCTGGCCACAACAGGGTCCTTCTGACTGGCATACTTTCCTCCAATTCTTCTTCCCTGTTCAACCCAGCCTCTTTTGGCCTCTTGTCCTACTGGCCATTGCTCCTGGTTCCCCTCTCTCCTTTTCCCTATTCCCTGGCCCGACCTCTGCCGCACATGGCCCATTTCAGTCTCCCGGTCATCTTCCATCCAGACCCTTCAGATACCTCTGGCTCTGTTCTCCCTCATACCCACAATAAACCTTCTCCTCCATCACACCTCGGAGCAGTCACGTCCTCTCTTTTATTTCCTTTTTTCATTCACAATATAAACTTCACTTTTTTCCCTAAATTTCTGACTTGTGCTTGGGTGAAACCATAGATGCAGAGCCTACAGATATGGAGGAAAAATTATGAATGTATGTATGTATGTATGTATGCACAAAGTGGTACAGATTTATAAATATATACAAACACATAAACACACACAAAATATGCACACATACAACTTCTCATCATAAATAAGCTAGGAGTAATATTAATAGCATAAAAGAGTGCACCAGGGGTATCCCTTCAATAGCTATTAGCATCAAAATACACACTTAGATCCCAGTAATAAATGAACGGGCCACAGGACCTGGGAATACAAGTGCATTAGAGACGGTGGACTGATGCACTGAGTATGTGAAGAGCTACTTAATTAAAAAGAAGGGATAGATGGGAGAGTTTAAAGGGAAGAAAGGGGAGTGAGCGTGATGTATTTACATTATAATCCCCAAAATAAAACTTCAACATTGGCCTCAAGTATCTCAGAAGCACTCAGTTTTCACTGAGGGTGCACCGCTTCTCTCGGTCCACCTGAGTGAGAGTCAGGCTGACTCACCTGAATGCCTTTGTGACAAGGATCGTTAAGCAGGTACTCAGTGACACACAGCAAAGATTTTCTTTTAAGGTTGCCACTTAATGGTAAAACAACTGAGTTATGAGGAACACGTGTATTGAGTAAAATGAGGCCTCCTTAAAGAGCTGAGAGCCCAGCCTTATTCTGACACGCGCAGTTCTGTTGACCTGGCCTTGAGTAGCTGGTGTCTCTTTTCCAAGGACAATAGGGGGAGAGGATAACAACGAGTCCTATGTGCCAGGAAGCATCTAGAAGGCCTCCCTCACATGAGAGAAAAAGAAGATATGCACAGAAATCTGTGAGGAAAGGTATTTTAGAAACTACTGGGGAGGAAAAGTTATAATTTACCAGGAAAGAATGGGACGAGGAGGGTTGAGTGCGTGGAGGCTTTGCGGTACAGTCCCTACTAGTGCATGGGAGGCCTGGGGTTTGATCTCTAGTGCAGGATTAAAAAAAGAGAAAGAAAGAACACTGTGCTGTTCGCGCTGAGAGGCAGCAGGCAGGCTGTCCCATGTCTGCCGCCTGCACCTGAGCGCTGCTCTCAGTGACCTTGGTGACGACATGTAATTCTCTCCAGGTGCACATCTGGAAGTTCTGTGCAGCAGCCATCTTACTGCTGTCCCACAGACACCACCAATTGCTTCTGTCTGCTTGGTTCTGATACGAACTCAACGAACCGAATTTAGAAAACAGATGAGCACCTCCCCTCCCCCACTGCAAACGCAGAGTTCTCCCTTCCACACCGAGGATACCTAAATAAATGTTATCGCCAATGGGAAGTCATTGTTTAAAACCCAAGCATCATTAATCACCTAGTGGGTAATGCAAGGAATGGAAGTGACACTAGAATTAGCGCGACCTCGGGCAAGTTCTCTTTTTTTCTATTCCCCATTCAAAAGTGCTTTATTGAACAAAATAATTATATATAATAAATGGCATATACTTAAGGAGTACAATTTGACAAGTTTATTTTGTTGCTCTTGTTTTGAGGGAGAGGATCTTAATATGTAGCCTAGCCTGGACTTGAACCCACAATCCTCCTGCCTTAGTGTTAGGACTACAGGTATATGCTACCACATCTTGCTTCAATTTGGGAAGGTCTAATCTATTCATAAATCATAAAACCATCACCAAAATACAAATACTGGTCATCAGCACTTCCCCCAAATGTCCCTCGGGCCCTTCCCAATGCTTCTGTCACCCCTCTCCAACCTCCTGAACAAACATTAGTCTGCTTGCTGTCACTGTGGATTAGGTCTCATATCCTACCTAGCTTTACATAAATAGACTCATACAAGACATATTCCAATCTGGGTTTTTTTTTTTTTAATCTGTATTGTTGCCTGTTTTCATGCTGGAGAGGTGGCTCAGCAGTTTATAACACTGGCTGCTCTTCCAGAGGACCGAGGTTCAGTTCCCAGCTCCCACATGGCAGCTCACAACTGCATACCTCTGGTTCCAGGGAGCCCAGCACCTTCTTTAGGCCTCCACAGGAGCTGCACACACAAAGTGCACAGATATACACACAAACACTGGTAAACAGAAAATGTAAAGTTTTTTTTTTTTTTTTTTACAGGGTACATTATATAAATCAAGCATGATGACATACATACCCTCAAAAGGAGGATAACTGTAAGTCTGAGGCTACCCTGCTCAACATAGTGAGTTCCAGACCAGCCTGGGCTACATAGTGAGAGCTTTTCAAAAATCAATCAATCAGTTTTAGAGAGAATCTCTTATTAGTATCACCTGTCAATAAAAAGGGCTATGGCTAATAAGCTACGGCACGATTACAAGGTGGGACATCCGTCAGGGAGAGAGAGAATTCTGGGAAAGTGTTGGGTGAGCCAGGGATTTTCCAAGTAACCATGAGGATACAGACACATGAAACAATTCATGAAACACATGAGACAAAGGTAGCCAGCCAGCCACGTGGCACACTTAGAATAGGATAAACTGGATTACTGAGGTATAAGTTAGTTGGGGGAACAGAGCCAAAGCTATTGGCCTAAGCATTTATTAATAACTAGTCTCGGAGTCATTATTTCTAGGAACAAAGTGGTCAGGAAGAAAAGCCTAGAGTTAATCAGTGAATCAGTGAATCAGAGTACATTAAGTCAGCTATCATACGGAGCTTCACTAATCAAACAGACCAGTAACATGTGACACAGGTAGAAAAGCAAAATGGGTTGGGCTGGGTAGGTGTGAAAGTTGGTCTCTTGGGATTATAGGGACAAGAAAAATAAATGTCCTCCTGTGACTCTTACTTCCTCAGATTAATTAAGACAGGGCACACGAACTCCAATGGAAACTGTTCTACTATCCACTCGAACTCATTAATTTATATAACACAGTTTGTAGAGTGAGCACTGTATCTTGTAAATCAGCAGTGAATGAAATAGGTTTGTGGACTCCTGCTAGTCAGAGAGATGGGCAGCGTATTAATAAACACTGTGACGCTGTGAGACGGTCGTCACCAGTGTTCTGTCTGGAAATCAGGCAGGTTGCAGATGAGTTTAACTGAAAGAGGATTTCTCAGAGTGCTCACAGGCGCTCTTCAGATAAAATGGCATGGATGAAGATCAGACAAAGGAAACTTTGTTCTTCTCATCAGTGTCCCAAGACTATCTCAGGCCAAGGAAACAAAGCTCAAAGGCCCGGAGATTGCTAGCAATTAGCCAGGCTGTTAAGAAAGCGGAGACATCAAGGGCTTCGGCTGAAGGGTGAGGCAGTGTTGTCAGGTGACAAAGCCGTCCAGAGTAAGGCTTGTGCTCTGACTTCCCTGTAATGCTCTGACGGTGGTCCCTGCTATGTTTTGAACAGAAGATTGGTGTGAGGTGACCTAGGAGTTTGCATAAGCACCTTAGCCTCTTTCTGAGGATTGCTGGTACCAAGAGAAGAAGTAAGGTCATGAGCTAGCAGATTACTAAGTAGTCCTAGCAAGGTGAGTGGAGAGAAGGTAAACTACTCAGGTTCTGGGTGCAGTTTAATCCCACCCACCATGGCTCTGTGTGAGGCTCAATAATGACACCACTCCATGCCTGCAGCAGTTAGTGTAGTTCGGAAACTACACTGAAGTATAAATTAACTAACTTAAGCCTCACAATAGCACTGTGAAGGAAGTTCTACCTACACATTGCTTTACAGGCGAGGAACCAAGGCAAGAACAGCTAGATAGTAGCCAGACAGCAATACACAGTGGTAGATGATACAGTGGCAATATGATGTCTGGTAGCCTGACCCCAGACTCTACACTGTTAACCCTAGACTATATGGCTCCTTAAAGTTGATGCAGGAAAGAAATAATAAGCCAGGCATGGTGGTACACACTGGTGGTAATCTCAATACTTGGGAAGCTGAGGGAAGAAGACCATAGCTTCAGGGCCAGTCTAGGCTACAGATGAAACATGGTCTCATAAAACTGAGGTGAGGGGGAATGATCAAAATATATTTCATGCAAAAGTTTTTGAGGAAAAATAAGAAAAATGGTAAAGAGAAAAACTGAGGGGCTGGGGACAGGAGAGGAGTGGGGGTGGGGCAGGCAAAAGGAGGAAGGTAGAAAGTATAACTTGTAGGAAACATCTTGGCTATCTTTTGTTAGGAATAGGATTCATCAGTTTTCAATGGCACACTTTCATGGATTCACTTGGATAATGTAGTTACCCGGCTGATAGCCACAGCCTCAGTGTTCTCCTGTGCTTTCTGTGGCTGTAATAAACACATGACCAGGAAGGAGAGGGTTTATCTGGCTTCCACTTCCAGGTCAAAATCTATCATTGAGGGAAGGCATGGCAGGAGCTGAGGCAGGAATCATGGAGGAACACTGCTTATAGGTTTGTTCTCTTATAAAGTCAAGGACAACCTGCCCAGGGACGATGGTACTGCCCATGCTGATCTGGGCTTGCTTTCATCAATTAGCAATGAAGACAATGGCCACAGACATGCCCCAGGCCAATCTGGTAGAGACAATGCTTCAACAGAGGCTTCCTTTTCCAAGGTTATGTCAAGTTGACAATAGAAAGTAACCAACATCAATGACCATAGCAGTCCTGAGTTAAGGGATTGAGGATGGTCCTTGCAGTAGCTATGTTTCTTATTGCTATGACAAAATACTTGACAGAAGAAACTTAAGTTAGAAATTTACTTTGGCTCATGGTTTAGAAAGTACAGTCCCTTGTAGGGAAACCACATCAGGAAGGGCATTGGTACTGGTTGGAAAGACAGGATAGGTCACAGAGGAAATAGCGAGCTAAACAGGAAGTGGTTTTGAGTGAGAGGGCAATTCCACATAGGAAACAGAAAGCTAAACAGGAAGTGGCTTAGAATGACAGGACAGTTCTACACAGGAAATAGAGATGGACAGGAAGTGGGTTGGAGTGACAAGATAGTCCCACACAGGAAACAGATTTAGACAGCAAACAGAAGTGAGGTCTAAATCCTCAATGCCCAGCTCTTAATGGCCTACAGCCATCACTTAGGCTGCAAGTCCCAAAGGTTCTGTAAATTCTCCCAGTGTATCACCAGCTAGAGACCAAGTGTTCAAACACAGGAGTCTGTTGAGCTGACAAGAGTATCTCAGAGCATGAAGGCACCTGTCTCAGGTTTGGGGACTCTTTTCTTGCCAATACCTTTCTTCAGATTTATTATGACCAAAGAACATTTACTGTCATTTTATCACGACACAAAAAGATAAGCAGGCGACTAATGTTATCATCAGTAGCAATAAAATATTGCTGGGAGACCGGGTGACTCATTGTCATTTCTATCATGCCAAAATTCCTCTCAGACTTTCCTATGTCAGGATTTCATGGATCAAGAGACTGAAGATTAACAAGGCTGAGAGTTACCCGGGCTCTTTGACTAATTTCTAGCCCAAATGGCAGGGACAGGATCAGAAGGTCCCTGATGTTTTTATAGTAGGCTGTGAGCCCGCCCTGTGACAGGTGCTTTTGTTGTTTGGGCAGATGAAAGCCTTGTGTAAGAGCCGGGCAAGCTCCCTCTTCAGGCTACCTGCAGAGGCCTGGCAGCACTCGCTTGCTCTAAGTGCACAGCTTCTCTGTTTTTCATGCTATCTGGGCTCACATCAGTGCTTCCTGACAGTGTTGAAATCTGGATACATCCAGAAAAGGGAGGCCATTCAACAAAACACTTGGTTTAGAACTCTAACTTCTGAAAGCAACACATCTCAAATATATTTTTTAGTGCATCCTCTAGAGTCATGTTAGGCACAATGGAAGAGGCTGTGGCAATCTTTTGTGAGTGAGGAAACAGGAGATTTGGTTGCACAATGTTGTAGATAAAAAACAATGAGCTGTCTCTTTCCAATGCTGGTAATGGTTTCAGTTGTTTAATCCATGCTAAAAGATATGTGAGGAAGCTAAGCATGTACTTTGTCACATTCAAGTTCCAGGATCATCTTAACATCAGAAGAAACAAAAACCAGGTTTACAAATGGGAAATCAATACGTTGGTGGTTTTCTCTGATCTTCAAAAAAAGATCACACACACCCATTTCCCAGTGAATACAGAATAAGATGTTGTTAAATGAGATTTCATGTTCCTAGCTTCATTCAGCGTACACTTAAATCGTGTGTGGATGTCTATCACTTTCCCAGGTAACACACACACCTGAGGGCTGGGTACCTGGGACACACAGCTTCATGACAGACAGATGCTTAGTGCTTAAGCTATCAAGAACATGCTTCCTGTTGCACACTGTAAATGATGAGATCACCCCGCTTCCCAACAGACCCAGGAACTCATATGGCCCTGGCCACACATCCTGCTTCACTATGTTTGTCTGTACATAATTCACCCCCCTTTGGCCTCTGCTACTTATCAATGAGAAAAGGATAAGCCCATATCCTGGAAGAATTATAAAGGGACAGTGATGACAGCAGGTTTCAGAATTATAAAGGGACAGTGGTGACAGCAGGTTTCCACATGTGAACCACTGTCTAGGAAAATCATATCCCCAGGAAGTGATGTTGGTTGGTTTTCTGATTTTCTACTCTTTTATCATACTGACATTTGTTCAAGAGTATGGATGTCAATGTTGTTCAAATAAATATAAGGATCTTCTTACGTTTTTTCCTAAAGATATAATCTTACTATGTTGCCCTGGATTTTCTGAAATTGAGTATGTAGACAAGGCTGGTCTCACACTTAAGAAAGAGATTCACCTGCCTCTGCTTCCAGAGTGCTGGGATTAAAGATTTGCATTGCAGTGCCTAGTGGGGAAGGATTGTTATTAGCTCCTCTAGATGATGACCTTTCAGTGTTCCTAGCTGGTATTTTTATTTTGTTTCGCCCTTAACTTCAGTACATGATTTGTTCAAAGCCATACTCCTTTCAATTTTCCGGAAACATCTTGACTATTTTATTCTTTCACTATCCTTCATTCATTTGACTCATTCTTTCCAGTACGCACTCTTCTAAGTGAAGAATTTAGCTTTCATTATTTCATGGTTCCTTGACCATCCCTCCTATTTCTCCTCCCAGCCCAGAATGTATACATCTCCTGAGAGTTGGCATCATCCAGATCCATGGATGGTTCAACACATTCAATCCCAAGCTATCTCCTCAGTCTTACCTTTCCCCCTGAATCTTGACAATCTGCCCCCCATACCATTCTTCTTCATATGTCATTTTCCCTGGCACACACAGAATCCTTGGCCTTCTTGTCCCTCATCCCTGCGATGGTTCTCATCTCATGTCATTGCTATGAGAAAATGCTTAAGCAAAGCAACTTAAAGAGAGAGATGGATGAATGGAGGGAGGGAGGGAGGGAGGAAGGGGTAGAGGGAGGAAGAGAGAGAGAGAAAGAGGGAGGGAGGGAGAAAGGGGTAGAGGGAGGGAGAAAGAAA
>NW_021604604.1:2148460-2148718 GCF_004785775.1 Grammomys surdaster
GGGAGAAAGGGGTAGAGGGAGGGAGAAAGAAAGAGGGAGGGAGGGAGGGAGGAAGGAGTGGAGGGAGGGAGAAAGAGAGGGAAAGAGGGAGGGAGGGAGGGAAGGAGACAGAGAGGACTTCGGTTCATGGTTCAAGTACATCCTGGTGAGAAGGACATGACAGAGAACAGCTGTGCTGATATCATAGCAGCTGGGGTGGGGGGGGTGCAGTGGGGGGGGTTGATGGGGGTGTGGGGGTTGGGGTTTGGGGTGATGGTG
>NW_021604604.1:2149118-2151077 GCF_004785775.1 Grammomys surdaster
TGGGGGGGGGTGGGGGGGTTGGGGTTTGGGGTGATGGTGATGTCAGAGTGTGTTTATGCTATCAGTTCTTCTTCTACTTTTGTTCTATCAGAATCCCCAGCTTTTAGGATGGTGTTGCCCACATTCAAGCAGTTTTTCCACTACGGTTAATACTTTCTGGAAATCTCCTCACAGGCACACGTCAAGTATGCTTTGTTGATTCAGGCATATGTTGATTCAGCCAACTTAACAGTGAAGATTAACTCACACGGTCACTGAGATTGGCCCTTGCCACACTCCTCACAGACAATGCAATAGACTTTAAGAACATCGACACTTGCCATTTTTGTATGATTACCATCAACAGCAAAAGAAATGTCTGGCTCTTTGGTTTAGTTTCTGGAGTATTACTTATAAATGGAACAGGGTAGTGTGCAATCTTTTGAGATTGGCCTTAATTCAAGAGGCCAATCCCCTTGAGGCATGCCCACTGTGTTATATAAATTTGGATTTCTCCCTATTCCTGAGTGGTACTGTGTGCTATGGGGATCCTCCATCTGCTCACCCCCTGAACAAACACATTGGTAGCTTCTGTCTTTCAGCTCCTTCAGGAGAAGATGGTCTACACATGTATGTACAAGATTCTGGGTAAACACAAGTTTACCTTTTTTCTGAGGTAAATGTCAAGAATTACAATGGATGGGTCTACTTTTAATTTTAAGAGAGTTTATAAAATTATTTACCAGACTTGCTGTGTTAACTTACATTCCTGTCAGCAATAGGTGTGTAGTCCTATTTCTCTGAATCCTTACCAGAATTTGTGGCATCAGTGGTTTTTCAATTTTCTTAATTTAACTATTCAGTAGTGATATCATCACATTGGATCTTAGTTTGCATTTTTAAAAGTCTAACATGCTGCCTATCAAATGCTTATTCATCAGATACATATACATACATATGCATATATACACACACATACAGACACACGTACACACCGACACACATAGACGCACACACAGACACACACATACACACATACACACACATACACACACATACACACACATACACACACACTCACAGACACACACAGACACACACACTCACACACACACACATACACACATAGACACACACACTCACAGACATACACACACACAGACACACACACACAATAGTAAAATGTCTCTATATTTTGTCCAATTTGTATTGGATTTCTTTTTAAGTACTAAGAGTGTTTTGTTGTCGTTGGGAATTTTTGTTTGGCTATCTGCTTTGAGATAGGATCTTTTTTGAAAAAGATTATTTATTTATTTTATGTATATGAGTACACTGTAGCTGTCTTCAGACACACCAGAAGAGGGTATCAGATCCCATTACAGATGGTTGCGAGCCACCATGTGGTTACTGGGAATTGAACTCAGGTCCTTTGGAAAAGCAGTCAGTGCTCTTAACTGCTGAGTCGTCTCTCCAGCCCTTGAGATAGGATCTTATCTATAGTGCAGTCTAGCCTGGAACTCACTGTATATCCCAGACTAACCTCAGACTCAGAACAATCCTCCTGCCTCAGCCTCTTGAGTGCTGCATTTTAGGCATATGCTAATACTGAGTTTTGAGAGTTTTTTGTACAGTCTAAGTGCTCATCCATTGTTACATATGTGATTAAAAAAAATTCTCTTGGTCTGCAGTTTGCTTTCTCAACCTTTTTAAAAAGTTGGATTTAACTCAACAGGTTTTTCTTTTATAGCTCATATTGGTGAAACATCTAAGAAACTGTAAAAGACAATACCATAGTGTATTAGCATTCTGTCAGTATAACAGAAAGCCTGAGGTAATTAGCTTACAAAGGGAACATTTAATTTTATCTCTCTGTGTTAGAAGTATCTACATGCATATCGATATCTATAGGTCAGTGGCTCATGTCTTTGGGGACTATGGAGAGGCAGTATGGAGATATGGAGAGGCAGTATGGAGATATGG
>NW_021604604.1:2151087-2164420 GCF_004785775.1 Grammomys surdaster
AGGCAGTATGGAGATATGGAGAGGCAGTATGGAGATATGGAGAGGCATATCATTATATGATATGTTATATGGGAGTGTGTGGGGACCAGAGCCCCTTTACCTCATGGACAGAAACAAGAGCAAGACTGGGGGTTCCACAGTCCCCTTCAAAAGCACACTGTCAATGAATAGGCACTAATCTGTAAAGTTCCATGATCTTCCAACAGCATTATAGGTTCAGGGCTAAGCATTTAACACATAGATCTCTGCAGACAGGGCAGGCAGATCCAAAGTACAGTCTAGGTGCACTAACAGTCCATGTAAATTCTCAATAACATCTACTGCTTTTTCTTTTTCAGACATTTATTTATATGTCTGTGTGAGTGTCAGAGCATCTATGTGTGAATGGATGTTCTTGGGAATGGGCACAGAGCCCTGAAGAGATGCTTCTGTGGACGAGCACTGAGGCCAGATGAGAGCATCGAGTGTTCTCCTCCGTCCTTCTCTGCTACTCCTTTGAGGCAGACTCTCTCTGACCCCAGAGCAGGCTTTACCTTAGCAGGCCTGAAGATCAGCAAGCCCCAGTGCTGGCTTTACAGGCATACCTAGGATGCCTGACTTAGTATGTTGGTGCCAGGATCAGAATTATAGTTAGTCCTGAGCATTTCATGACATCTCTCCAGCCCCTATCTGCTACTTTCCTATCTAAAATTTTATAGTTTTTAATTTTAAGTCCATGATCTTTTAAAAGTTAGTTTATGTAAAGTGCAAGAGAAAGTTGAGGCATTTTTCCTTGGGGCTATGGCTATACCATTGCTCCCCTGCCACTGGTTGGAAAGGCTCTCTCCCACCTTCATTGAATTACCTTCAAGCTTTGTCAAAAAATAGTTGAACTTCTCCTTGCCCTGTGTGAGTGTGTGTGTGTGTGTGTGTGTGTGTGTGCTTCTGGGTGTGCATATGTGCATGCATATGTGTGCATGTGTTGCCAGGTTCTCTGCTTTGTTTTTACTGATACTTGCATCTGTCCCTGCACAAATACCACTACTTAGGCTTGATCACTGCAGCTCTGCACAAAGCCTTACAATCATGAAGGATGACTTTTTTCTCTTCATTTTGTGTGACAACAGTCTCAGGCTTGTTTATATTTACAGAGAACCTGGCTGTGGTTTTAATAGGAACTGTTTTAAGCCTGTAAGGCTGATGTTCAAGAAAAGCTGACAGCTTTATTTTGTTGAGTCTTCTGATTCATGAATAAAATATGTTTCGTCAATGATCAGGTTTGATTTCGTTCTCTAGCATCGTTTTGAGCTTACAGATCTTGTACGCCTTGGGAGTGTTTGTCCTTACACAGTTTGTTTTCCTTGGCGAGATTATTAACAGTAGTGGTTTCCATTTGGCCTCCTATTTGTCTGCTGTCAGTACAGCAGGGCAGTTGATTCTGGGTCTGCTCTTCTGTCCAAGGACCCTGATGAACTCCTTGAAACTTCCTGGGGGTCGGGGGTTGGTTTGGCTCTGGGTATTTTACATTCTTGGAGATTTTCTGGTAGGCAATGTTTTCTGAAACCAGAGAGTTTTATTTCTTCTTTCCCAAGATACACGCCTTGATTGCTTTATCCTGTCCATTGAACTGGCTAGCATGTCCAAAATTACACTGAATAACAAGAGTGTGTGCGGACACTCTCGGTAGGTTCCTCTCACAGAAACAGCATTGTAAGCATTGGTTGCAGGGTCCTATATAAGCTCTTTCTGGGGCTCACCTCTATTCCTATTGTGCTGGGAGCTTTTTGGTGGTAATGCTTGTTTGCTCACTTGAATGATTTCAGTACTGGAGATCAAACCAAGGCCCTGAACATATGCTCAAGGTTTTTTTTTTTAAATGTCATGAAGTGGTATTGGATTTTTATGTGACCATTCATAAAATCACACAATTCTCCTTGTTTGCCTATTGAGATGGGGGAATTACATAGTTTGATTTAATACTGGACCAGCCTTCGGTACCTAACTCCATCTGGTTTTACTGTGTTATTGGTTTTAAGCTTGTGTTTGGCTTGCTAATATTTCATTAAGGATTTCCAGTGGAGTACCATGTTACTAGGTCTTTCAATGAATCTATGGGTATAAATATTCCAATCTTGTTTACCTGGAAAGGTCTCATGCTTACCCATTCAAAACAAACAAACAAACAAACAAACAACAAACAACAAACAACCCAAGCACTGTCTGATAATGATTGTTTCCTCTGAATTTTGACAGCATTGATACATGGCTTTCTGGCTTCATATCTTTTCTTTGTGGGTGCCTTTAATTTATCTCTTCTTCTCATCTCTGATGTTCTGCTATTTGTCCTTAGTGAACCTATAGTGGATTTGTTTTTCAAATCTTGCTTTTGACTTTGTATCCTTTTCCATCTTCATTTCTAAAAGAATCCTTATCTGTATTCTCTTCCACTACTGTTCTTCCCAAGTTTTTCCAGCCCCATCTGGAATTCTTACTAAACATAAATGTCCTAATTATTTTATCATGTCTTGGAATTATTCCTTCATTTTCTTTCTCTTTCTCCTCCAATTATAAGATGTTCTTAGATTTATATTCTTTTTGAATATACTTTTCTCTCCAGTTAAATAATCTTGATAATATTTATGTTGATTTATAGGGCTAGTGTAGCTGTCGCTAGTCTTGTTCACAACTATATCAGGGCTTTATCGCTCTGAAGTTATGGGTTGACCTCGTGACTTCGTTAAGCACAAGTGTCACTCCTGCAGAAGGTTTAAAGGCTAGACAAGTTCTATTATGATTCTTTAACTTCATGTCCCTGGTCTACTGAGATGAAGCTGTCATCAGCAAAGCACTCTGAGTGGCTATGACAGCCAAGAACTCTAACCAATATGCCCTGCACATGCAACTTAAGCAAGAAATAAACATTAGTCATGCTAAGCGCCACAGAGGTTTAGAAGTTGTTACTGCAGTATTACCTAGTCTAGCCTGACTGATAAAGCCAAGGAAGCCTCACAGTGTGGATAGTGTGTGAATTTAGGCTTCATCCTCTGCACATCTCCTATCCATGTGTAGAGCAGACGAAGTCCTGAGTGATTTGCATTATGGAAGTTGGCAGAGCCATATCCAGGACCTCAGTGCCTCAGACACAGAAATGGCAAACCTTCCTCAAGGGTCTGCTGAGGAGTGTGGTGGTGAGGCCCAGAGCTATGGCACAGTCTTCCCCTGATCTGAAAGTGAAATGGTGAACAATGTAGAAACTCTCAACCACAGTTTCCTCCTCTGGGATGACTGCAGTGGGAGACTGCTCGCCTACAGAGATCTCTTATTGAAATCAGCTAAAGCTGCTCCCTTGTTCAGCTACACACAATAAACCTGCCTCCTCCATTCAGATGTATAACATAAATGCACTGAGGATCTGGGGCATAGTTAAGAGTCCTCCAGAGAGTGAGCACAGTCCCAGCCTGTCTGTCCACAATGGCTATCTTGTCTTCGTTTTTCAGTCACCCCAGTTGAGTCAGTCCATGAAGCCATGCAGAGCACAGCATATCTAGAGCTTTTATTCCTCTCAGACAAATTTTGTGTGTGTGTGTGCGCGCGCCAATGTCCTGGTTCAAGGCCAACTTCTTTGCTGCCTTCCTGGACTGTGTGCACGCATAGTCCACCATTACTCCCTTCTCATGTTATTAGATGATCAGCTACTGTAGCCCATCTTTCTCTTCATTTTCTATTGCTGTGTAAGTATGAGAGTCCTGGCCAGGAAGCCCAGTCTTCATTTCTGGAATACTGATATCCCACGGTAGTTCTGACCTTGGCGTTCCTTTTTACTTCTAGAAGCTGGAGATTTTTCTTTCCTTCTTTTCAAACTTGATGTGTTTTAACTTTTGCTTATTATATTTCATCTTGTATTTCTACTTGTTTGTAATAATCAAAGGTACTATTTGTATAACTACATTGCAAATACCACCACCACCAACAACAACAATGACAAAAAGCTTAAAATCATCTTTCTCTAACAGCTATTTCTGTATTTTCTGAAGCAACATCTGTATTTCAACTTATCGTGAACTCTCACCTTGCTGCAATATCTGGGTCATACTTTTCAAGATGATGAATTTAAAAAATGGGAGAGTTTAGAAACCAACAGAACATGGAACGGACATTAGAGTTTAGAGATGGACTCTAACAGTCAATCAGAGACGAAATACCATGGATTGAACAAGGAGCCCACATAAAGAAACTTCCAGAAAGAATATCTCCTACAATTTAGAGCTGTGCTGCCGATGAGAGTTAAGACTGAAAACCAGTCAATGTATAATGTGAATCATTACAAAACAGCTTTAAAAACTTAGTAAATAAAAGCCAGTGTGAAAGCCAACGGCAGAGCATGGATTGTGAAGGCAGGAAGATAGTTACCCTGTTCAACTCCGAAGGCAAAAGGAGTAAGTTAAAAATGAGTAAATCTTCAACAGGAACTGACTTGGTTAACCATTCTGACGTAAAGCTCATTCTCAATGGAGTTATAATGTCCTGGCTTAGAGGGGAAATTGCCATGGGCACTGAATCATTTTGATTGACTTCGATGATAAAGTAAAATCTACTAATAGACAAACTGCTCATGGTATAACTTCCTTAGATTAAGACCATTACAATAGAGTCTTGATTGGTCTTTACAACTGTTTCATGATGTGAGTGTTTATAGGAGAAGCTCAGAGATAGGAGGAGGTTCATAAAATCAAACACAAGGCAAATACTGGAATGTGGACCAGCTGTCCTTAACATTCATTACACGGTCTGATCCCCTTACACTTTGTAGTCTCTGCTGGAGAGGTAGAGGGGTAAGCTGTAGACACAAGGGAGAATGACAGAGAACAGGGTTGGGGAAGTCCTGTGGACAGACATGTCCTGGTGTGCCTCGAGCTCAGCTTTGGAATATTCATGTGACCAGCAGGTGGTTATTCATGTATTATTTAAGGCAGTTTTTTTAGTGTAGCTACCATTCTCAAGAAACAACCTATTCCCCTTCAAACTGTCAGATTCTATAGATCCTAAAAGACCCAGACATACTGATACTTTTCATTAAAACTCTCTAAGTCACCCAAACTAGAATTTACTTCTTTGTTTTTTTTGTGCTTTTCATAGAGTCACTAAAGGTGGAGCTTATGCTGGCCAGATGGCTTCACCATGTAAAGGTGCTTACCCAGTAAGCATGATGACCAGAGTTCAATCCCTGGAACCCACAAGAAGGTGGAAGAAGAAATCAACAGTTGCCCTCCAAACTCCATGACATCCACATGCCCCCTACACATATATAGACACACAGTAATAATGATGCATAAAATTAAGAGATAGGTTGGGGAGATGACTCAGCAGTTAAGAGCACTAGCTGCTCTTCCAGAGGACCCAGATTCAATTCCCAACACCCACATGGCAGCTCACAATTATCTGCAACTCCTGTTCCATGGATCCAACATGCAGACATGCGTGCAACACCAATGTACATTTGTATATTGAGAGAGCAAAGGGGGGGGGGGGAGAGAGAGAGAGGCAGTGGAGATATGGAGATAGGTTTCCTGGTCAACATATTAGACATGGCCAGCAGAGACAGTAGTTAGCAAATGTCAGCTACTAGAGTTCCATCTGCATGCCTGTTCTGAGTAAGAGCTTTTATACATATGCTATATTTCAGCACAAAGTCTTACATAGCAGGAATAAATATCAAAACATATGAATAACTCAAGCTATTTCCCCCATTTCTACAGCTAACACCCTAATATAGCTAAGACCAATGGTTCTCAACCTGTGGGTCATGACCTCCTTAGGATCACGCAGCAGATATTCTACATGTTGGGTATTTCCATTTCCATTCATAGCAGCATCGAAATTACAGCTATGAAATAGCAACAGAATAATTTTATGGTTGCGGGATGAGGAACTGTAGTAAAGGGTCTCAGCATTAGGAAGGTTGAAAACTATGGCTTTGGATGATTCTAAGACTCCCTGCTCCTCCAATGCGTGTCTGTGTTCTCTTTAGTCTATTCTAAACCTAGTGGCCAGAGCAGCTTTGAAGCCTGAAGGGAAGCCACTGCTCACTGCTTGTGAGCATCCCGCCACACAGCCCCCCCATGATGGCCAGTGTAATTGGTCTTTGCAGTCTGTCATCCATTCTACTACCACTCCTACTGCACTCCTGTAGCAGGATAATTTCTTGCTATTGCTACATTGTATATGCAGTGAAGCTCAGTGATTGGGCAATAGAAGAGGAGGTGGAGCTAAGAGAAGGAAAGAGGAAGGGGAGGAGAGAGAAAATAGGCTATCGACCATGGAGGAAGATGGATGAGTCGAGAGCAGTCCTGGGTAGCAACTTATATCTAAGGTTAGATATTGAGTAACTATTCTGCTTATGTGTGCATCTTGTTAATTGAGCATTGCCAAATATATAAATCTATTGGATAATTTTTAAGCATTAAGAGTCTTCTTTCTACCAGGGAACCTCTAGAATGGGAGGTATTGTCTGAGGCTTAGCAAAGAACCATGAGGGTGATGGGGTTGGCCTAAAATCTATGCTTTGGGCCATGGTCTCCATGGAGCTGATTGGTGGAACCAGCAGCCAAGGTAATGTCTCATGGATGCTCTTGGTCTCTGGTGGCTTCTAGTGTGGGAACATGGCAGGCACCCTAAATAGCTAGCAGAGCCGCTATCACATCCCCCACTTCTTTGCTCCTTATAGCAAGACCTTATGCCAATGATCTTCCTGCTGTTTCTTGAGTGCTCCAGGCATGCTCATTCTAAGGGGCCCTGCATTGTTCTCCCTCTACCTGACATTTTCTCTCCAGAGCTCTGTGTAGCTTGCATCTTCATGTGGTCCAGGTCGTGTTTCAGATGCTACTTTCCCCTACTTCTCTCTGTTCATCTCTCTAGCAGTCTCTGCATCCTTTACTTTGCATGACTCTCACAGAATCACACTGTTATACATATTTTATATATCCCTGGGTGGATCAAATATAAGTTCCAGAAAATCAGGTGGTTATGGCTCTTTCCTGATTGTTGCCAAAGGTATCGAGCCCTCTGAGTGTCACATAACTAGTATAAATTTCTTTTTGTTTTTGTTTTTTGTGACAGGGTTTCTCTGTATAGCCCTGGCTGTCCTGAAACTCACTCTGTAAACCAGGCTGGCCTTGAACTCAGAAATCCACCTGCCTCTGCCTCCCAAGTGCTGGGATTAAATGCATGCACCACCACTGCCTGGCTAGTGTAAATTTCTTAACACATGATTTCCTGTACCTACCTTTGTAGAATGACATGCACATCACAGGGGCTAGGGATGTATGTTGTGTGAGTGTGCATGTGCATTCGTGCATGTACATGCATGTGTGTGTGTGTGTGTGTGTGTATGTGTGAGGTCATGTATGGTTTTGTGATGTGTGTGAAAGCCAGAGATCAAATGTGATCATATTGAGAAAGTCAGATGCCTGGGGTCCAAGGAATTTGTATAGTAGATGCTGAGTACACTTCTAAGTCCATCTATCAGGACTCTGAAGGTGGTGTGAAAAAATGGTTCACAGGTCAGGCAGAGATCAAAAATAGGCACAGAAACGAGAGACTGAGAGACAGACCAGCAGGATGTCTTCCAAACTCTGATCAGGGTACAGAGTGCTCTACCTCACAAGGGCTGTGCTGGTCATGTGTGTGGAGTTACCACAGATGAAGATCGGGATCTGAGCCAGTCTCTGCGTTCTTCCTCACTATTGTCTTACCCAAGTAGAGAACAATTTCTCATCCTCTACAGGGACTAACAGGCCTTCATGTAGAATTACATTGAAATAACAGATTTTGTTTGCTTGTTTGGCTTTATTTTTGTTTGTTTGTTTGTTTTTTTAATCAAGGCACACTAGTGCCTTAGAGCTGTTCTGGGACCCCTAGACCAAACAATAAACAAATACTCAAATCTCAACCAGACTCTGACTCAGAAACTAAGGAGGACCAATTACAGTGGCACAGTCTTATAACTGCAAGACTTGGGAGGCTGAAGCAGGAAGATTGTGAGTTTGACGCCATCTGAACATGCAGCAAGACTCTATCTTTGAAAAGGAAAGAAGGGAGGAAGGAAAGAAGGAAGGAGGAAAAGAAGGGAGGAGGGAAGGAAGGAAAGAAGGAAGGAAGGAAGGAAGGCAGGAAGGAAGGAAGGAAGGAAGGAAGGAAGGAAAAAAGGAAGAAAGGAAATTCAGGAGGCCAGGTTAGAAATTTGTTTTTACAAGTTGCCTGCTGAAGTTGGGAGTGAGTGGGAAGTGGGGTGACCCCAGAGTGGGCTGCCCTGAGTAAGATACTTAAAGCAGGGTTGGGTAGGGAAGGGAGAAAGGTAGGGCCTGATGACCAGAGGTATGATGAGAGTGAAAGGTCCACTGTTAATGGAAGACTAAGCAGAGCCTGTCAGGGACAGGTTGCCACAGGGCTGTGGGCTGGAGTGCAGGGAGACCCGTATGGCTGAGCAAGCGAACTTCTGTAAGCGGAACTTCATCTGTGAAGTCTTTGCTGTGTGTATATTTTAAAGTCAGTCCTTACATGTGTCTTCAGTTATGCCAAATTCTTTAAATACAAGAACCAGATTTCGTATATATTTTTTAAATAACTCACAATGGCACCTTTCACGGTGCCAGAAAGCAGACAGACTCTTAATATAAAAGACACAAATTGGGGGGTATGTGTGTGTGTGGGGGTGTTGAGGGCGGGTAAAACTTGGGAAGGACACAGAGAAAAAATGTATTTTTACTATTACTTTATATTACTGGAAGACATTTAGCTAGAGATGTCTTAAAGCCAATTAACACCTCAGCAAAGTCTGAAAAATGGAGACGTTGTAGGGAATATAATTTTTAATGACGTTTTCAAACTATTGAGAACTCAAACCTGGACAGGATGCAAACAGGAGCTTGCCCTGGTGGGACCCGGCTGAGTCATGTGGATGCCAATGTTTGTTTGCTGATGGAGCCTGGGAACTGCCATAAGAGTGGAGGGGAAGAAAGTCTGCAGCTAGCTAAGGTTTCAGTTTTCTTCTGGGCTGTGTGAAACTGCCAGGCGGAAGCAACGCACAGGCATAGAAGAAGCTGGGTTGGAAACAAAGGAGGCGCTTGACGAATGAACGAAATCTTAGTGTCTGGAAGAAGGACACACTTTGTTTAAGGCAGCACTGTGGGCTGTTGAGGGGAGAAGGCAGGCAGGAGAGGCCACCCTGAGCCCCCGTTATCTTTGGCTCAAACTGTGGGGCTTGAACTGCACATATATATCTTCTCAAACTTCAAGACCAACATGTTGTCAGGGCAGGTTTCTCCTGAGTTCTGGTTCCCTTTTTGCTTGGATCAGAGACAGCTAGAAAACAGGATAATTCATCATTTTGCTCTTCTAATGAAGATGCCAACCACATTGGTATAGGGCCCTCCTTTCTGCTCTCATTCTAACTTAGATCTCAACTCCAAACAGTCACGTTCTGAAGTTCTGGAAGATAGGATTTAAATGAGCAAGGTTCTAATTCCACCTATAACAGCTCCTAAGAGTCTCAAGAAAGTGAAAGGGTCATGTGACGGGCTCCGCCTGCTGCTGTGTTCAAAAGCAGCTATGCTAGATGAAAAATCTCACCCTCTAAAATCTCCGGACAGGATCTTGGCTCCAGACCCAAAGCCTGCTTCATCTCAGTTCCACATCATGATGCTCACTGGAGAAAGCTGAATGGAAAGTAGACCAGAGGCCTTCACCAGCTCCTCTGCCTATGGAGACACATGTGGGCCCTGTAGCCATGCAGAACGTGTGCCTTCCTGTGTTCTTAGCACACCACCTGAAATATGAGAACCTGCCAAAAAGCTGAAGCCTGATGTCACCTGGCAGCCTGCTGGACGCCACTGCCAGGATGAGAGCATCAGGGAGGATCTGCTAGGGCCCGTGACAGAAGACAGGCATGCGCCCCAGCGTAATTTCTAGTATTGTGCAGAATAAACAGTCTTTAAGCTAGTGTGAAAATACATGTGGAAACTCTTACAAAGTTAGAAGAACATAAAAGGTCCCATTGGAAAAACAGCTTTTAGAAAACAAATTAGTTTGAGAAGGAACATTTCATTAAAGGAAAAAATGCATGCACTATCAGTGGCACCAGGGCCCAATGTATAGTCCCGATCCAATGGCCACACACACAGGCCTGGCTCTGGTAAAATTAAAGGGGTCACAAAACCAAAGGTCATAGATCTGAGCCAGGGACCGGTACGGTGGTGGTAGTACAGAACAACCAGATTGTATTATGTATATAATCAGGTATATATGTGTGAAACTGGCAAGAACTAACTAAATTAACTCTTTAATGGAAAAAAAAAGTAGGTATAATTAATCTTGTACCTACAAAGAAAAATGGTGAATTAAATTCACCAGAATTGCCCTGGGGAAGGAACCAAAGAACTGACTGGCCCTCTGTGAGTTCAATGTTACCTCTTATTCTAACAAGACCACTGCAGAGCAGCTGCCAAAATAATGTATTTTATTGTCCTTTTTTTGGAGACATGGTTTCTCTATGTAGCCCTGGCTGTCCTGGAACTCTCCTTGTAGACCAGCCTGGCCTTGAACTCACGGAGGCCTACCTGACTCTGCCTCCACTTATGTTTTTACACTAGCTTAAAGACTATTCTGTGCAATACTTGAAATCACACTGGAGCACAAGCCTGTCTATGTCACTCAAACAGATCCTGCTTGATGCTGGCAGTGGCATCCAGCAGGCTGACAGGTGACCTCAGGGAGAGCTCTGAGATTAAAGGCATGCACCGCCATGCTTTAATACATCTTAAACTAGAAACTTCCAATGCCACTGGTCATTGGTATTGTTAGAACATAGTCAAGGGGCTGTAGAGATGCCTTAGTGGTTAAGAACACTGGCTAGTTTTCCAGAGGATCCTGTTTCAATTCCCAGCACCTACATGTTGGGGCAAAACTCTGTGTAACTCCTGTCCCATGCCCTCTTCTGGCCCCCTATGGTACTGCAGATATGTGGTATACATACATGCAGGAGAAACACCTATACATATTTAAAAAACAAAATGAAAAAAAATGAAGTAAAAATGTATGGTAGCATACACCTATAATCTCAAGATATGGAGTTCAAGGTTATTCTTCATTATCTTGTGAGCCCAGTGTCAGCCTGAGATACATGAGACCAGGTCTCAACAAAACAAAACATTGGGATTTTGTCATTCCAGGAGAGATTCTGACTCCTATTTTCTTTTGAGATCCAGAAATTCAACAGGAACATGACTCCCAAATATTCTTCTCCAACTGAAGTGCCTTTCCCTGATACAGAAATTCATACCAATGGTGCAGCACCAATCATTTGAGGCATTAGTCCTTTTATTTATCAAGTAAGATTCACAGAAACCTACAGATCCTTTGCTGTACCCTTTGGCCAGTGTAATATGTCATTGGATTTTCAATCTTTAATGTAAAGTCCTTTCAGTAAAAACACCTTGCAAAGAAACCATTGAAATACAACTACTGTGTAAAGGGATGTTAAGAACATTAGCCTGTTATTGTTTTTAATCGTAATAATTTAAAAGGTTTTCATCCTAATGAGCTGGTATAGACCTTTTCTGAAATAATAAAATCCACTTAACTCACTTAAGTTAAAATAATTCAACTCATATTTCTCCTTTTGTCTGTTTTTTCATCCTGTTTAAAGTTGCAGCAATTACCTTTATCTTAATTTTCTGGCACGCATACTACATTCAATTGCTTCTTGTAGAAAACCTTACTTAAATGGTTCTTAGAATTTTATTGTTTTTGATTAAGTCAAGTCAAATTTATTTTGGATCTAGAAGTATAAATAACATAATAAAATTTTTCCTTGCTGACTTCCATGTTGTCTTTGAAACTTAGGAATTCTCTTTTAATATTTTTTACATCTGAAGGGAGCAGTAAAAACCCGTGGCCAGGGATCTGGTTTAGAATGTGACTTCCTAGCTATGCTACAGAGAAAGGCATATTTCAAACTGACCTCCTAGAAGACTAATTTTCCCCTCTATGGAGTTTTGAATATCTGTTGCCTCTCATTTATTTCAATCCCTTGCTTCTATCTTCAACCCTGAAATGTTTTATGTAAATGTCATTAAATGGTGACCTATAATCCAGGCTTTTCAACATCCTGGCTGCAAAGGCTCAGGGGACCTGCATCTTCCCAGGGAGCCTGCTCAATGCTCATGGCTACTATCATGGGCCTCATCCATGAGCCACCAACACTCTAAAGGAGGGCTCACATCAACCAAAACTGTCTTCCAGGTCAATGCATTTCCCAGCTTTGTCTGCTTACAAAGCCATCATGGAAGACTTTGGTAAGGGTGTGGTCTTAGTCTCTTTACTGTTGCTTTGATAAAACACCCTGACAAAGGGTGAAAGGATTTATCACGACCTACAGCTACTGGAGGATACAGTCCATTATGGTGGAAAAAGCATGCCAGCAGAGGCAGAAAACTGGCTAGTCACGCCAAGTGAGTCATGCCCAGGAGGCAGAATCACACCGAATCACACTGAGGAGGCAGAGAGTGAAGCCTGGGGTAGGCCTCTGAAGCCTCAGCCATGCCCTCAGGGACCCTCTTCTTCTTTCTACCAGGCTTCATCTCCCTCAAAGATGTCCCAATTAGCATCAACAGCCGAGGATCACGTGCTCAAACCTATGAGTTTGTGTGGAGATATTTCACAGTCAAACTACATAGAACGTTAATAATTACTTTGAAATCTGAAAAATCAACTCTAAAGTTTCAACCCAAGAGTTTTACCAGCATAAGATTCCTAATATCTAATTGTAGTTTCTTCGAGACAAGGCCTCTCTGTGTAGCTATGCCTGGACCAGCTTGGCTTTGAATTTATAGAGATCCTCCCTCCTCTATCTCCCAAGTGCTGGGGATAATGGCATATACCACCATGCCTGGCCTACTTGTGTAGGAGCAAGTGCATCACGTGGCTGTACTGTCTCTTGTAAGCACATTCAATCCTAGAGTTGAATTGGGTACAGTGATTCTATTTGTAGAAATTTCCCATGTTTCATTCACCTCATACTAATTCCCAAGGCACAGACAGGGGTGAACTTGAATCATTATGCATGGAAGTTCTAAAATAATCCTATTGGAGGTTCACTACCAGCCCCCAATCCACTCTGTTAAAACAAGCAAACAAACACCTCCCAGGACACTTATTTTATCAAGTGTAAGAAAACTAAAAGCCAACATTTTTTCTTTTTCATTTACATTTTTTCATAGAATATATTTTGATCATATGCTTCCCCATACCCCAACTCTTCCCAACCTATCCACCCAATTATATGTTCTCTCTCCCTCCC
>NW_021604604.1:2164520-2170023 GCF_004785775.1 Grammomys surdaster
ACTGGGATTTTGTCTGAATTGCACTCACACAGTCTGTGTGTCTCTCCACGGACTCTGAGTTCATATGTGCATCAGCTCGGCTGTGTCTGGAAGATGTGGTTTCTTGGAGTCACCCACCATCTCTGTCTCTTACAATCTTTCTGCTTCTTCTTCTGCATAGATTCCTGAGCTGTTAAGGGAGGTTTTGATAAAGCCATCCCATTTAGGGCTGCGTCAGAGCCACCTTTTTTGTTAACCTAAAACAGCTTGTTTTATAGAGGAAATTTGTTCGTGACTTTATAACTTCTCTTTCTTTTTTTTTTTTCTGGTGAGCAGTTCAATATATTTAAAGTGTCCTGAGCTGTGTGTAGAGTTTTACTTTATTTTAATTATTTTACTTCACATTATATTCTATTTAGCATCATTTCATTTCATTTCATGAAACTGTAATATCTCTTGAGAAAACCCCAGACTGCTTCTCAACCCACTTGCAGTTCACTGACAAGCCTCTAGATGGAGCCAGTCTGCACCTAACAGTACTTTCACATTTCCTGGAACAAAGCTACTATAGCAACACAAGTATGCAAATAGAGAAAAATCAGTCAGCATGCAAGTGCAAACAACTGAGTGGTTGCTAGTTAAGGCCAATACAGACTTATCAAATGGCTTACAGAAACAGTAAATTGGATTTTTACTGTAGAACTGGGCTATAGTGAATCTGCCAAAGCAAAAGCTTCCTGCCATCCAGGGCATGTGTGGCCCTAAAGCCATCCTGGTAATATCAGGAGCTGCCTGCAGTGTCCCAGTACCTGATATCAGATAGTCAGTGCTACAAAAATGGACACTTAAATACCCGAATCCCTCAACCATACCAGCCTAGTGATGGATGGGACCAACGACAGGGGAAACACTCAGCTTCCGTGTCACCCACCACTCAGACCCAAGCACGGCCAGTGTGCTGGGACAGCCCATTTTCTAACCTCAGCAACAGAACAGGCTCACATTGAGAAGATAAGAGTGTGCGACTCACACCCTCAACTTAGCCAGCCAGCAAGCCACTCAGGCCAAGGCACAGAACCTGACCTGACGATCTAGGAAACACTCCGCTTGCTCTAATAGTGCCCTAAGATCATCAAGGACATACCCAAAGCTATCCATCTGCTACAAAACACTCTTCAAATCTTCTGTTTTTATAACATTACATTTCTTTTATACTTTCATTTTTTTTTAATTAAGTGGATTCACATGTTTCTGCATGAGGGTATGCAAACAAGAACACAGGTGCCCCTCCATGCTGGGAACTTAATGCAGTCTTCCGAGCAGAGCAGGCAGTATATGTCTTAACTGCTGAGCCATCGCTCCAGCCCAATATGACACTGCATTGCAATCATTGACAACACTTGGGAAAACAAATGTCCAAAATGCTTTAGATGTTAGGCTCCGGGTGATGGCTCAATGGACAAATCCCTTACCAACCAAGTACGAGCATCTGAATTCAAAGGCTCCAGGCAGTAGTATGTACCTATAATTCCACTGCTTTCTGGAGGAAGTGAGAGGCAGAGAAGAATCCCCTGAAGCTTAAAGGCTTCAGGGTGGTGTGGTATACACAGTAGTGAACACACGGACTCACACACATAAACACACACACACAAACCTAAGTCTTTTCAGTCACCCACCACACTGGCTGTTTTCTCACCCCTAACCTCCTATCTAGTCTTGCACTGGGAAGCAGGCTATGACTCTCTGGGCCTCTTTTCTTTAAATCACCACAGGGAGCAATCACCATCAAAGTCAGTGCCTTGGAGTAGAACAGCCACAAACTCAGCAATCCACCCACTTGATGAGTCTGGTCCTTCCTCTGGCCTAAACCCTTTTACACTGTTTTACATTGTTTTTGGTTTTTCAGTCTATGTTTACAGATATACAGAACCTCTGCTGGGCTTATTCAGGGCTGCTCTATAAAGCTGTCCTTCTGGAATAGGATCAACCTTCTGAAATCTGACTGCGTCCCTAAAAAGCTACTGCTGCTGTTCTTATTTTCATAAGTCTCATTTGCAAATTCCTGAGGGCGCACAGAGGGGTGGGAACATCTTGTGGCTACTCTTTCCCCGAAGGCCAACTAAGGAGCAGCCAGACACCAACTCCACTTACGGCTGCATTCCAGACAGGCACCATGATTAAATGGACACCACTCCATCATTAAGACTGCAGACCTAATATCAGTGGGGTGACTTTTCACAGAAGTTATTTCAAAAACCAAACCCTACTGGACAGTGGTTTTTACATTTTGTGGAGGGGACTAGCTTTCTTTTAATCCTTTCTATTTTTCACTGAAAAGAGGGAGAAGGAGAAAAGGCACAAAGTTCTGTTGACAACTTCAGCTAGTGTTCCCTTAGAAGGCTGGAGTACCTGGCGGAAGGGGAGACTGAAGAGCTGAGGTCATCGGAACCTGGCTGAGGAGTTGGGTACATTTCTTTCTTGTCACTGCTGTTTTGCCAGCCCTTGAATGAGGTAGCCTTGCTTGGCTGTCGTCTGGCTGGGACTGGCTCTCTCAAATGATTAGTTCATACCTTTCATGCCAGGAGTAGTCCTTCAGCATCCACAGCAGACTAGAGCCAAGATCACCACAGTGTGTGTCTAGTGATGGAGATGCTCAAGTCCCTTGAATAGAAACTGATGGTATCTGCATGTAATGTATACATATCCCCTGACTTCCACATATCTCTAGACTGGTACAAATACCTAACACAACCTAAAAATCTACTGAAGTAATTATTATATGTTTAGCGGACAGTGAGAAGGAAAAGAAAATCTGTGCACACGTGGCATAGATTCAATTTATTTTTTTTTCAAAGACTTTTATTTTAGAGCTGGGATTGAATGCTGGGTCTTGGACATGCTGGACAAGTACTGTACTACTGAGCTATATCTACAGTCCTGTAATAATTCCGGCCTGTAGCTGGTTATATCAAAGGATTCAGAACTAGAAAATATAGAGAACAGCTTATATTTATGGCTATGTGAACATACACAGTTAATATACATAGATGCATTTATGTATGCCCTACTGCTTTTAATATCTCTCCAAATACATGTACTAGGAGTCCCTGGAAGAATAAACCATGCTTAGCCCCTCAGCATTCCTTCCACTCTAGAAATATACAGAAGCAGCAGATTATTCATATAATTATAAACGCAGCAGGTTTATCTCCAGGCAAATGTGTAAAAGCTGCCTCTTCTCCAGAGAGGGAGGGAGTCTGAGGTCTGTCCAGTTCCGAGTCCACCATCAGGGAGCCAAGACTCCACATAGTGCAACCTGAGAAGGACTACAAAGACAAACTGTGCACCATATGGAAGTGTAAGGCAGAACAGGTTTCCCCACTCAGCTTGTTGAAGTTTGCATTAAAGTGGGGCCCATTCTCAACCACCAGGGGCTCCTGTATTTGAACACTGGGTCCCCAGTAGGTGGTCTCTAGCTGTTTGGAAGAGGTTATGAATCTTTGAGGACTGTGACTTGGAACCTTGCTGGAGGAAGTGCATCACTGGGGGTGGGCTGACAGTTTATAGTTTGAAGGCATTTCCGGTTTACACTCTGCTCCTTTTGTGCTGCTGAGATGTGATCTCTCAGTTTCCTGCTCTGGCCAGCTGCTGCCATGTCTCTCTGGCATTATAGATTCCCCCACAAGCCAAAATAAACTCTTCCTTACATGAGTTGCTTTTGGTCATGATGTCTTGTCACAGCTACAAAAAAGGTAACCAGGACCTGGTCCCATTCCAGGCTCTGTGGCCAGGGCCAGGCATCTATGGCATCTCACATCCCTGTGTGACATCTGAGGAGGCATTTGCTGTAAAATCACAGAGCTAGAGGTACAGCAGCCTCTAGTGCAAATGTCAAGGTCTCTACAAATTCCTCAGCACCCACGATAAACAATACCTCGGATCTAATGTTTTTGAAACTCAAAGTTAATTCAAAAACCCATGGTGGGAGCTGAAGAGATGGCTCAGCATTTAAGAGGGCTTGAATGTGGTTCCCAGTAACCACACTGGGTGACTCACAATGACCTACAGCTTCAGCCCCGTTAGCCCCAGGGATCTGACATGCTCTTCTGGCCTCTGCAGGCATCTGCACTCAGGTGCATGTGTGTGTACACACAGACATAAAACTAAACCTTGTAAGAGTTACCCTTAAAAAATCTCCTTAAAGGGATCCACAATGAAGCTGAATTGAAAACCCTCCTCATAGGATCTATAATCCTGCTATCTGGAACTTATTCAAAGAAACTTACACACAGATGTTCTCAGCAGCTTTATTCATAACTATCCAAACTTGAAACCAACCAAGAAGTTATTGGAGGGTGTCTTAGTTTGGGTTTTACTGCTGTGAATAGACACCAAGACCAAGGCAACTCTTATAAATGACAACGTTTAATTGGGGCTGGCTTACAGGTTCAGAGGTTCAGTCTATTATCATCAAGGTGGGAGTATGGCAGCGTCCAAGCAGACATTGGGCTGGAAGAGCTGAAAGTTCCATCTGTTGTCCCAAAGGCAGCTAGGAGAAGACTGGCTTCCAGGCAGCTAGGATGAAGGGCTTAAAGCCCATGCCCACAGTGACACATCTACTCCAATAAGGCCACACCTCCTAATAGTTCCAATCCCTGAGCTAAGTATATTCAAACCACCACAGAGGATGGGTAAACTGACAGATCTAGATGATGGGGTATTATTTAGCAGTAAAGGAAAATTAACTACCAGCAGCAAAAAGACATGGAAGAAAGATAAATACGTATTACTATACTGTTAGTCTGAAAGGGCCAAACTGTCTCATTCTAACTGTAGAATGTCCTAGAAAAATCAAACTCTAACAATAGCGAAAGGAAACCTCACTTGTGGTCAGGAGTTGGTGAGGAATGAAAGATAAATGAACAGACTCCAGAAGATCTTTGGAGCAGAGAAAATACTTTCAATTATGTAAAATAGTGATTGCTCATCATTACCTGTCTAACCCCAGAACATGCATAACACCAACGGTAAGCTCTAGTGGCAGCTAGGTGCTATGGGTGATAACGCAGCAGGGCAGGGCTGTCAGTTGGGCCTAAAGTTTTTTTATTAAGAGGGGAAGGGGTGGTCTATGATGAACAGATGATGAAAATTATAATGATCAAGGTAATGGACAAGCTGATACATTTGTATCTGTGGCTCTCAACCTTCCTAATGCTACAGTTCTTTAATCCAGTTCCTTATGTTGTGGTGACCCCGTATCATAAATTATATCCGTTCCTACTTCATAACTGCAATTGTTGCTGCCCAGCGGTGTTTGAGTTCCTAGGACCATCACAAATATGTTTTCCTATGGGTGCTACCCACAGGTTGAGAACTGCTGATTTAGATGATAATATGTTCAGGGGATTCATTAAAATTCTCAATTTTGACCGATATGACAACACAGAGATACCCAAAGACACACAGGGCTTCCAAACAGCACCAACAGGGGTTTACAAGGCCATGCCTCTGAGGGGGGGGGGGG
>NW_021604604.1:2170123-2186538 GCF_004785775.1 Grammomys surdaster
GCTCTCTCTCTCTCTCTCTCTCTCTCTCTCTCTCTCTCTCTCTCTCTCTCTCTGTCTTTCTCTCTCTACTACCCTCCTGGCTCCCCTCCCCATGCCCTGAATAAACTCTATTCTATGCTATACCGGTGTGTGACTGGTCCCTCAGTGGGAAGAGATGCCTCTGCATGGGCCCGCTGACACATTCCCTTCTTCCATACCTCTCCACACACGTACAGAACATACTCTGTATCTCTTTATCTCTTTATAAACACATCAGTGAGTATTACAGTTACACTTCTAGTCCTCTGTACTGGGACTCTGGGGACTGTTCTTCTGTGTGTCTTTGTGTTAAATAAGACCAGACACAAGGGGATTTCCTTAATCAAGGCAAGGCTGAGTAAGGACCTTGGAAAGGAGACTGTGTTTGCAGGCTCCTGGTGACTCACATTTTCCCTTCATTCCACGGGCTCATCAACCCCAGTCAACAGCACCCTGGGCATCAGGTGCATCCCAGAGGAAATTCCCAAGTTGGCCACAAGGAAGCAGTCAAGGGCAGCATTAACATTGCTGGCTTAAAGCCCTTCTCACAGGTAGCCTCCCTTTTGACAAACTTCTTATGTCTTTTGTCTCCTGTCTTCTCCTCTCCCTGCGTCCCTTTGTTTCTCTCCAGAAGTTGGAAAATTCACAAGTTAAATGCCCCTTATTGAGGTAATGGAATTGAACCTCTTGAATAAGTCGCTAATTTGCTGTGACTATGTGTTTATAGGCACTTTGCAGAAAGAGCAGTTTACAGAAACACAGGCAACCAGAAATGTCCCCTGAGTAATGCCCTGGGCAAGGCTATCAGTGCTCTTGTAGCCTCTCCTCTCTCTCTCTCTCTCTCTCTCTACTGAAGGAGGGATTTCCACGCTGGGCAGGTATCCACCTGCAAGGCCAGCTGCCTTGACAGCCAGAGGAAATTCCTCCCTTGAAGACAAAGGGTCCATTATCCAGCAGGCTCAGGTTCCCAGGGGTGGGGGAAGGCACACAGGAGCTTCTTATCGTTACTTTATTTGGCAAAACAGGGGCAATCTTCACAGAGACCTAACCCCCCCACACACCCCATTTCCTGCAAAGCACAAAGGAGAAATTCCATTCCCAGCCTGGCTCCCTCTTCAGGGATGACTGTGGCTAAGAAAGCACAAAGCTCTTTAATCCAGGTGGAAGCCACAGCCTGGGGGCAATAGGAAGGTTTTGTCTGTCCTCACACTGTCCTGAGCACTGTTCACCCAGGTTGCATGCTAGCCCCTGAGGTCCCAGAGATATCACTGTAAGATACAGCTAATGAGATCTAGGGCTCATATTTCCTGATTCTGTGATTTAACTGACAGGCCATAGAAATCACACACACACACACACACACACAATATACACAATATTATCTGTGGTCTTCTTGTCTTATCTGCAAAACAAGGACCCTGAATTATTACCTTAACAACAAGTACAGAAGATTAAGAGCAAAAGCTGGGTGGTGGTGACACATGACTTTAATCCCTGCACTCAAGAGGCAGGTGGATCTTTGTGAGTTCAAGGCCTGCCTGGTCTATAGAGCTAGTTAGTTCTAGGACAGCCAGGTCCAATGCAGTCCAAGCTGGTCTCAAATTCACTCTGCAACCCACTCTCACCTCTCACTCAAAATCTTTTCCACTTAGCCTCACAAGCACTGGGATTTCCGGTGTGCACGATCACGCCCAGCTTGAAATTCAGTGTTAAAAATGATACTGAGTGCTTGCTGCTGCTTACATACACTGAGACTGGATCAGCAGAGACATCAGCAGAGCTTCTCACCAGCATGGAGTGCAAAGTCACAAACAGTCCACATTTTATAATAATGATTATGTTTTATGAATAACAGGAATGCCAATAAGAAGATAGTAGGAATGTTAATTGCCCCAACGAATGCAATCAGGATCCACTGTGTACTTGTGATAAAACGTCACAGTGCACCCCCAAAGTACACAGAATTGTTAGATCTTAGTTTAAGACTTAATTGGAGATGAAATAACAAAATGGTAGGTGTTCTTACTTGATCATAACGTACCTTTTACATACATATGCCATTTACATAGCATACTCAATACTGAACCTTGTATATGTGTCCAGTTAAAAAGCAAATGGGGTTCGATTCTCAGAACTCACATAAAACCCCATGTGCTGACAGGTATCTATAATCTCAGCACTCTTTTTAAAAAAGAAACTTTTTAAAAAGACTTATTAATAAGTGATAATAATAAATAATATGAGTACACTGTAGCTGTCTTCATGCACACCAGGAGAGGGCATCAGATCCCATTATAGGTGGTGTGAGCCACCATGTGGTTGCTGGGAATTGAACTCAGGACTTCTGGAAGAGCAGCCAATGCTGTTAACCACTGAGGCATCGCTCCAACACCAATCCTGGTACTCTTACAGTGAGATGAGAGATCACCCAGAGCCCTAGGTCCAGCTAGCCTGAAACACTCAACCGAGAAATACTCAGCCCAGCACAAACAAGACTCTGTCTCTAAAACAAGGTAGAAAGGTTATCTTCTGTCTTCCTCCATGCCATGGCACGTGGGCACCCACACTCACACATATATCCTTCACACACATATGCACACAAACAACAAAACAGTAGCAAATAACAATAAACATAACTGGGTAAACACTTTAAAATATTAATAATATTGATAACATAAGCAACAGCGTGTCTTTTTTTTTTTTTTTTTTTTTGGTTTTTTCGAGACAGGGTTTCTCTGTATAGCCCTGGCTGTCCTGGAACTCACTCTGTAGACCAGGCTGGCCTCGAACTCAGAAATCCACCTGCCTCTGCCTCCCAAGTGCTGGGATTAAAGGCGTGCGCCACCACTGCCCGGCTAACAGCGTGTCTTTTAAGGTAGCTAGGGTGATGTCTGAAACCACACAAATAACACAAGCATTGTTTTGTTTGGGCTAGGGTTTGTCTGAACAGCCAGAATGGCGTCTGAACGCAGTCTACTCTGGATATTCTCTGCAACAAGGAAACAAAATCAAGGCACGAACTCACACCTATCTTCTCTATATTCTTCCAACAACAGTTTGCTGGGATTTTTGTGGCAGAGTTCAGTTGTCTTCTGCACTGACCCCTTGTCTGTCCCCTCTTCCCCCAACTCCACCTGTCTGCAAACACAAGTATTAAGTGAAACCCTTAAAATGTTGAGGGGTGGTACACGAAACACCAGCACAGAGGGCAAGGAAATCTACACCCTATAACCTGCACATTTTGTAAAGGGGATAAGAAAGGCAACAGAAGATAAAAAGTGAACTTCTAATTCAGGGGATGAATAGCTGGGGTAAAGGCAAAAAGAGGTCTTTTACCTTTTGGTAAAACTGGTTAGAAGGAAAGCTGTGCCTCACCTGAGAAGCCCTTCAAACCAAGAGAGAGGAGCCTGACAAGTCCAGAGAGGCTAAGAAAAGCCCCCTCTCAGGGCTCATGCCCCAACCATTGTGCCTTCTGGGACTAGGGTGAGGATAGGCTCCCCTCTAGTTTACTCCTGGGTTATTCCCTTGTCCAGGAAACTGGAAAGCATTCCCAATGTGATGGCTAAAGTAGAAAATCCTAGACAATTCAGAGTGAGCTCAGCCCCAGAAATAGCCTGGACTTGTGCAAGTGTTAACACGGGTGTCTTAGTCATGGTTACTACTGTTCTGATGAAACACCATGCCCAAAGCAAGTTGGGGCACACAGGGTTTATTCAACTTACACATCCAAATAACTGTTCATTATGGAATTATGTCAGGATGGGAACTCTAATAGGGCAGGAACCTGGAGGCAGGAGCTGATACAGAGGCTAGAGAAGGGTGCTGCTTAATAAGAAAATGTCCCTCAGGCTTCCCACAGCCTGATTTTATGGAGACCTTCCACAATTGAGACTGCCTCCTCTCCAACGACTCTAGCTTCTGTCAGGTTGACATAAAACTAGCCTGCGTAACTTGATATTTATTTTTCTTTAGATCTTAAAGTCCTCACAAAGGCCTATAGGAAAAGGGCTCATCTACCAGCCAGCACCAATCCTAGGAGGTGATGACACCCTGGGACAGTGGAACCACATGAAAGACAGATCACTGGAGACCCTTGGCCCTTCCTTTCCCTGCCTGCATCCTAACCATAGCTCTGTTCTACCACATACTCCACCATGATGTCTGTTCTCCTCACAGGAGTAAAATAGTAGATTAAGGAAGGAAGGAAGGCATCCTTCCTGTTGTGAGGTAGGCTGTTGGGAGCCAAGTCCTAGCAGAAAGCTGCCATATACCCTGACAAGAGACTTGTTTTCAACAGCCCACAACAGCTGAGCACACTCTGATAAACATCCTGTTTTTCTCACATATCTTATTTTGCTGCTTAGTGACCCTAACTGCAAGGCGCACATGGTATCCATGGCTACAAGGCACATGACAAAGTGCCTTCAGCTTTGTTCCCCTGCTTGTTCACGAGGGCAAGGCACGTGGTCAAGGGTATACATACCCAGGATTTCCTTTCAATAAGGAGAGACTTGATCAGACCCTCTGTCTTGTCTCCATTCTTCATGTCTCTTGCCCCTCCATCCCCACTCTCTCTCTTGCTAGACCCTGACCCACGGACTGGAGCAGCTTGGGCCGGGGCAAAGTGGTCCACAAACGTGAGGCAGAATGGGCCATTACAAAGTGGTGTCTCAACGACATAGCTCCAGTAAGTGGGATACAGTGAAGGACACCACAGGAATTGGAAATGTGCATCCTCACTCCTGTGCTGGAGAACCTGTTGACTGATGGAGCAGGCCCAGACAGTAGGCCATTTTGCTCCTCCATAATTACTGTCTTCCCACAGGCCCAAAAGGGAAGCAACAGAGCCAGTCAAACATGGACTAAAATCTTTAAAACAGTGAACCAAAATAAATCTTTCTGTTTTATGAAACACTACGTAGGGAAATTGTCAGTGATGGAAAACTCACATACTTTTAAACCAGCAAACTCTTCTAGCGTCAGCATTTGTAGAGTAAGATCAAGTTGATATCTAAGTCCAAGGGCAAATGCTCAGAAGCATAAAAACATGTACAGGAAGTAAGATAGAGAGAAGCATGTGAAACTGCCTTTTGAAGCTTACCCAGGGATCTTTCCTTTGTTTGATTGGTTGACCTCACCACGGGAAGGCTCGCCCGAGTCCGACTGCCTCTAGCAAAAGGACTTGGTACATCACCCTCAGACATGGCTTCCAAAGAGTCACCAGATGTCTCTGATAAATGTTCAACTGGATCCCCCAAATTGGAAGGTTGAGGACTGTGGGACAGCTTGGGGCTTTTTGTCTGCAAAAGATATTTTAAAAGAAAGAGTTATTACTATAAGAAAGCATTATTTATTATTTATTAATATTAATTTATTATCGCCATGATATTTCCAATGCCAACTCTGGGCAGGAAGAAAACCACCATAAGGATTAACTCTAGGCGTCAGTAGTGTACATCCCTGGAAAAAAATGTCTTCAATGATCCCATTACAAACTGTAATCTCTAGATATCTACCTTATAAATGGCACAGGATGGGGAAAAAACTGCAGTATAGGAAAGACTGGTGGAGAATCATTATCTTTGCCAAGCAGATTCTCACAGTTAAGGCATAACAGGCGGGACTGTGCACCTTTCTATGTGCCCAGTGTGGATATTAGCCTCACACTAGGGTAATCTGGCCTTCATAGTCTTCTACAGAGAATTTATGTCAGAAGCTGGAGAGATGGTTCATGGGTTAATATTCACTGGCTATGACATAAACTACCCACGTCACTGTTCACCATGGAATAAAGTCAAGGAACTCAAACAAGACAGAAACTTGGAGGCAGGAACTGATGATGGACCCAGGTTCAATTCTCAGGAGACACACAACAGAACATAACCATCTGTACCTCCAGTTCTAGGGGATACTTTCTTCTGGCCTCTAGGGTTCTTAGTCATGCAAAAGGTACATGCACAGATATACATACAGACACACACTCACATATATTAAATTAAACTTGTCCAAGCATGGTGGCTTAATCTTAGCATTCAGAAGGCAAAGGCAGGCAGATGTATGAATTCAAGACCAACCTGGGCTACAGAATGTGTTCCAGGAGAGTCAGGGCAACACAGAGAAACCCTGTCCCCAAAACCAAACAAACAAATAAGCAGATCAAAGCAATGAACAAAACAAACAAAAATGTGTTTATAATTCAGTAAGTTGCACCATGGTGTGAGTGATGTTAATATCACCATGATTGTTTCTGTTCAGAGGCAGAGGACACTCAGTAAGTTGTCTAGTTTTGCTTTTATCTCCCTTGCTAATCTGCAGACAATAACCCCACCTACACACTGCCTAATATTGTTTCCCTCTGAAGTATCTGTTTAGACTGCTATGCTAGGGAGTAAGTATGTCAAATGTCCATTATCTGTTAATAGATAATACTCCCTGAACATAAACCATGGGGATGAGTATTGTCCAGAAATCAGGGTGATCAGCACTGGGAGATGTCAAACATTGGTGATGTGTATAGAGAGCCATTAAATAACCCAAGGGAATTATAATAAAAGTATAAATATGAATTGTGTAGTATATTCATTCACATTTCAATGAATATCCATCAGAACCCTACTTCTGTGCTCCAGGCACCCTGCTTGGGACTAAGGAGAGAATGACACAGCATGCAGATATGGCTTTCTTCCTCAGGTGTGTATAATCCATAAGGAGACACAAATTAGGGAGAAGGGAGAAGGCTGGGTGTGGTAGCGTACACCTTTAATTCAAGCACTTGGAAGGCGGAGGCCATGAATATCAGAGTGGGACCACCTTGGTCTACAGAATTCCAGGACAGCCAGGGCTACACAGACAAATCCTGTCTCAAAAAAAAAAAAAAAAAAAAAAAAAAAAACCTGAGAGAGATGGGCTGCGATCAGAGGAAGTTTGTCACCCAAGATTGATGGTAGAAGTTGGCATGTATATCTAGAGTCAGAAACATGTACATATTGATATCTAGGAAGAAAGAAATTGGAAAGTTCAAGCCAGATTATAAGGGAAAGGGTAAGAAATGCATTCTGGTTGTATGGAACAGCTTGTACAAAGTCCACGGGACATAAAGAAGTTGTGGGGCTGGATATTTATGGGAGGAGAGAGCAGAAGGAATCACAGTAAGAATTCTCACCTGACAGAAAGGTAATGGAGTGACGCTGACTATTCAGACAGGGAAATGGGTGGACGGTGGCAGGATAAAGATGCTTTTCTAGATCACAGTGGCTGCTGGATAGAGACTGGAAATGATGATATAGGCTGCAGGGCAGAGAGAAGGAGCTAGGAGGGCAGAGAGAAAGAGCTAGGGAACTTGGTGAACCATAGAAAATGGACACATGGTCTCAATCTTCCTATTTCCTCTGGACCAATGCTGACCTGTAGGTGGCAAACTGATGTAGAACCATGAGACTGCTGTGTAGGCGGCAGTTCTGATGCCTAAGGTCCTGTTCCCCAATCGGTTCTTGATCTGTCAATAAAGAAAGCCATGGGCCAATTGCTGGGTGGAAGGTACAGGCAGAAACTAAGAGCCAAGTGAGAACTCAAAATGGAGTGGACAAACAAGCAGCTCCTATAGGTGGGTGGTCAGGGGAGTTTAACAACTGAAGTTTAGGGTGGGTGGGAGAGACAGAGATAAGAAAGTAGTAAGGGCTCACTTTTCCAGGTGGAAGATAGTAGTGCCCAGCAATTGCGCCAAGAAGGCCAGTTGAAAAGGAACAATTGTGTGTATCTTTTATCCGAAGAATTGAGGGAAGCCAGGTGGGGGCTGGTAGAGTGGCAACTTCCTGGAGCAAAGGTGGGTAGAGTGTAAAACTTCACGCAACACAGATGACTTTATTAAGATATCAAGGAGCTAGGGGAGGGGTAGTGTCCCCAAGAGCCAGGTTTGTTGGTTTGTTGCCTTCTTTGATTTCCTTCGTGCTTCCTGAAAATATCAGTCCATCAGGCACTTAACTCGAGGCACTGAAGCTTCCTGGGGAGTAATCTGTATGGTCACAAGGAGCTCTGCTGTCCAGTGATCTGCACTTGTTTTATACTCCTCTGGGGATATCTGGATTTTTTATTTAAATCAAGAGATACTGAAAATTATGTTTCCTTTCCTGCTTTAACGATTTAGCTACTGATCCTTGAGTGAAGCTACAATTTTATATGCTACCTGTTGGTTCACAGATAGTTCTGCTAAGCTCCTCCTAGGGACCTAGGCTTGTGTCATCACCCGCCAGTGGCCAGGTACAGCAGTGGGAGACAGTGTATACTGTTATCCTAGCCTCCCTTCTTGCCCCCTCTCTCTGTTCCCTCTGTCTTCTCTCTTTTTCTCTTTTTGCACTTCTCCATCCCCCTTTCTCTGCCTCTACCCCTTTTCCCGGTCCCCACTCCCTTCTTTCCCCCAGAATAAACTTCCCCTCAATTTGGCCCATTGTCTGGCGTGATTTCTCAGGGGGACACCTTGGCCTAGGCCTGCCAGATACTGCCTGCTGTCACCACATTTATATTTCATAACAATACTACTAGGAGACTCTTATAAAGATGGCATCGTCTCCTATTGCATTTCTCAGACAGCCACACTTCACTGTACTTCACAGGACCCTCCCACAGTGGGAAACACAAAGTCAGTTCTTCCCCTCCTGTGATCCACAGGGATGTGCCTTCCAGAGATGCCTGCATATCCAAATGAAACTCAGACATTACAAGCCAATGAGATTATAAACCAAGATTCCAGCCAGAAACAACGCCATTAACAGGCAAATCGCCCCTTTAGGCTTGTTTTCATGTGCAAGCTTCCAAAGCAGATTATTTCCCAATTTACTTTGTATGAAGTTGGCTTCTATTATGGTGAAGTGATACTCTTCGTGATTGTTTTCCTTTCAGTCTGGGAAAAAACCAAGCACATTATCTGACTAGGGAAATAGCCCTAAATCTCACTCACCTACCTCACCAAGATGGCGAGAAAAGGCTATGGTCACCAATGGCAGAGCCTCTTAGTTATGCTAAGCAGCATCTGGAGCTGGATGTATTCTACCTAGTGAGGCAGGGAGGTGAAGAGGAAGGAGTCATTTAGCCTAGCAAAATAGCAAGTGACAATATTCCTTTGAGCCTTAAGGCAGCATTTGTCATCTCTGCTGTAGACATCCTAGCAGCCCACGGCTGGCACAATGTGTGTGATGAGCTGCTACTTTCTATTGCAATAGGCAATAATCCTTGAAGAAAATGAACCATCAAATCTCTATTTCTTGTTCAGGGTCATCACAGTAGTAAGTAGATATACAAATAGAGATGAAAAGGCTGACATTTTTTTTCTAACTTCCTATATATGTAAACTATTTGGTTCTAAATGTATACTTCTTGATTTTTATGTCATTTGGTTTCTTGTTGAAAACTATCCCTGCACATTAGCAATTTCTTAAACACTGCACCTTCCCCTCAGATGCTAAGGTACTGCTGAGACATCTTCAGCTCACAGAAAAGACAATGGAAATGGTTGGTACTGATATTACATAGCCCATGATCTGATATATTGAAAAAGAATGTACTTCGGCTACTTAGCCTGCACCCAACACATAAGCTGGAGATAGGGTTTGCCTAGCATGCACAACACTGTGGGCTCAATCCCTAACATGACATGAACTGGGCGTGACCACACCCTGCAGCACTTGAGAGGCAGAGGTAGGAGACTCAGAAGTTCAAAGTCACCTTCAGCTACATAGCCAATTCAAATGTGAGGCCAGCAGAGGACTATCTCCAAAACAAACAACAAAACAGAATCACATATCTGTAACATACAACCAAGGAGAGCCATGTGGGCATGCCACTGAGAGAACAGATTCTCAGGCATAAGAAATGGGGGTGTTGAGGACAGACCAGTGGCTGGATGCTTGCCAAGCACACCCGAGGTTCCGGGAGTTATCCTGAACACTGCAATACTAAAAAATAAAAATTAAAAGTGGCTTGGGAGAATAGAACTTGAGTGTGGGAGACGTTGGTCTGCTGTGAGCCCTTTCCCCTAACTGGACCAATCAGTAGCCACCTAAGCATGATGAAACCGATCAACTTCTTTTTCTCTAAAACCACCATGGGTCAGGGAATTTACTGTGTGTTTATGAAATAGACCATTGAAGTGATGAGAAAGAGGACCAAGAGAAGGGACCACTCAGATTTGAGGTAGTTCACAGACTCACAAACATGTATGTGTAAATACACAGGGAAGTGGGGGGGGGAGTAAATTCAATGTTCTTTAAAAGGGAGGCAGACTACTTGCAGGATTTTAGATTTTGGCCTCATTTTGTTTAAGATGAAGAGTTTTCTGGGCCCTTCATGGTCCAGCTCTGCTGCCTCTGCTGTGGAACTGAGGTCTAGCCCCAGTTGTAGAAGAAGCAGGGGATGATGGAACACTCTCTGGGCCACTCAAGAAATACTCAAGAGTTCCAAACACTGGATTTTCCTTGTTGTTCCATGGTGGCCCAGGACACCAATCTCCCTGCATTTCCATTACGACTTTTTAGAGAGTTCCCCAGTTCACCAAGTGCCTCAGTCCTCCAAACACAAGCGAGAACAGGGTGGTGTGTGTAGTCATGTCACCCAATCCACTTACCCTCCCTAAAGTGTGCTCTTCCTTATGGAGTCCTTTGTCTCACTGAGGGGTGATGGTGTAAGGGAATTCATATGGCTCTCTCCCATGTCTTTATCTACAACTCTCTGACTAAATTTCCAGATATCATCTCTTCATGATGACAGGAGCTGGAGGGAATGGAACTATCATCTCAGATTCCTATTGCCTTGGACTGGATGGCTTATTTGTGGTAATCTCATTTAGCAATCCCTGTAGCTTCATAACAGTGCTTACTACTGTGGAAACAGTGCCTAGGCCATGTACACTGAAGTAGCAGATGATGGACCCCAAACCCAGTATGTAGGTTACAAATCTGCTTCTCATTACTGAGTTACTTAACCAGGACTTAGAGATGCAGGCTCTGGGTCACCTTCCACCAAGAACTGGTCAACATATAACCTTCACTGGGTCACAGTTGGCGTATGTGTTCCTATTGGAAATTCCTTTCTCAACTAGAAGGAGAGGAGGGAGTCAACACACCACACAATACATCTATCATACAAAGAAGAAAGGGTACTGTCACCCAGAGGAAAACATAGCTTACTAAGACATTCTACATGCTATTGACTCTACAGTACCTACTCTGTATATACATGTGGCTAGGCCATGGTTAAATCTTCTTTCTAGCACTACCTCTGAAGAATGCTGGGCCTGCCTCTATCACATTCCTCCAACATTCACCACAAGCTGGATGCTTTGCTAGGTTTCAGATTTGGGATTTGGTGTGTGTATGGGTTTGTGTATGTGTATGTGTGTGTGTGTGCGTGTGTGTGTATGATATTGCTTCATTTAAACACTATGGCCAAAGAGGAAAGGAAATCAAAGATTAACCATAAATGACTGCTTTTTCTTTCTCATTTTCAGACCTTTAAAACACTGAACAGAAATGCTGAGATCCAGCAAAACAAACCAGAAATGAAGCTTTCTATGATATGCTAATTGCTGGGAACAGTGGGATGTCTGGTTGGCCAAAGTATTCAGATCACAGTCTGTTTTGAAAAGAAAAATCAACATTGCCTTAATGAACTTTTCCTTCATCCTAATGAATACCCACTTTGCCACAAAGCAATCAGAAACACAATGCAAACTTATTCAGGATTCATTCCTGGGCCTTGTTAATTACCTCCTTCCCAGAATCATGACACCTTGTACTTGAGAAACTTTTAAATTACCCTAGTTAAAATTCTCACTTGAACTGAAGAGAAGCAGCTAACCGCTAGGAACAAACTACGTATTATCTTGTAATGAATCAAGCACAGGCTGTAGTTCTCCTCTCCCATCTTTAGTCCAGCAACACTCCACCTTTAAAGAAAATTTAGTTACTAGGAAGGGTCGGAGCAAGGTCAGTTTACAGAGCCTTTTCCGTGGCCCCAGGGTGGTCAATAATCTCCCATTTCCACCCTTTTCTTCACATTAGAAGTCTTTGAGTTTGTAACTGGAGACGGGAAAAAAGACAAAGAGCTTGTCAAAGCACACCAGACTTCTCCTAGGCTTTTGTCCTTACAGACACTGGACCTGGGTGGATGCCACCCAGGTCCTTGTAATTCAGGCCAGACACCTGCCATTCTAAGCTGAATTTCTGAACCCAAAGCCAAGTGAGCTTTAGGAGAAGGCACCCTAGAGCTTCCAATGGCTTCTTGCTTTTTCCCACAGCCTTGGTGACTCTTAGGGAAAAAAAAAGTCCAAGCCTGGACCACTTGGGTTCCACAGCACCATACTTATGACGGTGGTAGGGTGAGGGAGCACACTGGACACGTCAGTGGACGTGTGAACTGCAAAATAAATGTAAGAAAGAAGTATGGACTAGACCAATCTTGTGACTATCCGATGGTCTCAACTCTAGAGACCCAGAGAAATGGTGGCAGAGGCTAATAAACCAGCTTTTGGTTTTTTTTTTAGGAAAAAAAAAGATGGGTATAGGCACTAAAGAGCCCTGCTGTCAATCAAGAACAAGGCACAAACCCATTCAAGATGGAGGACTTGGTATCTTCCTGGATGTTTGATGTTGGAAGTCAGGACACACAACAGGTTTCCAGCAATGCAGTTCCTCCAGCTCCATAGAAATGGGAGTTGAAGTTCAAGCCCTTGTTTGAATGCCAGCTTGCAACTTTTCTGAGGTTCTTCAACTACCTCTCTCTGAGCAATGAGAAGTTAGTATTTCCGCTCTCATGTTTGGACGAACGCTACTAGTTCTTCTCTAGGATTTATTTTGATGACTTTTCCCTGATAAACTGTGCCCATACTCTGTTTCTTCAAGGCTCGTATATCAATACTTTCCTCCCTCTTCCGCTGAGAGTGCCCAGACATTATTCACATTTTTCACCTGTGAAAACATCCATGTTTGGTCTGGAGTGAAACTCAACGATTCAGCAGTGGAACGAAGTACAACTGCATCTTCTCTTTCAGTCTCCCTTCCCCGGGTGCACTATTTCATTGTTGGATCAGAAGGATGTGGGGGGCTGACGTGCCAACTGCTTGCTGCCCATAGATAGCCTTCCCAGGGCCACCACAGACATCTGTTCAACAAGCTGCCTGTGGTCATGAGCAAGGGTAGGGCCTTCTGCCCTGGCCATGCAAGTCCCTTCCTACAGATGCAGCAGGCACATGACAATGACAGCTCAGGTACAAAGAGGTATGTCCTTGTCCTTTAAACAGAGGTGCCCAATGTTGACATATATGACGCTGTCATCTTCAAATGTGTTGTGTTACCTGCATGCTACAGCAGGGTACATATGCCTGTAAAGAATACCAGGCTACAAACATGATCTCCACAGAGCATCTTTTATGTGTTGGTTTCATCTTTTGGTGTCCAACGCTGTCTATTATAGGAAAATGGGAAACAATGATGTTTCTTTTAGATTTTAAAAACAAGAAAAAAACATCTTTGCCTCATGAAGCATGAGTAGGTATTTCCTTATCATATAAGAAGAATTTTCTAAAGCACAGCATGTTAGGAAGGGAGCTACTGGAGACTTCCAGCCAGTCACAGTACCGACCACATTTGTGAATGTGCTTCCTCTTTGGGTGAGAGTTCCCTTTACTGGATTCTGCCTGTAATCCCTTCTCTCTTCAATCTGAAACAAGCAGTGTATGCATAACAAACATGCAAGGGCCTGAACAAGCCACTTGTCTCCACAGACCCCACTGGCCTCTGCTGGAATTCTCAGCTGCAGAAGCTACTGGAATTCAGAGGCAAGAATGCACTTGAAAAGCTTTGGGATAAAAGGTGTCTGTGAGGACTGTTCTTACTCCTGGGATGAAAGGAGAGGGACCTGTTTGCAGGCTTTGAAATTCTAAATAGAATACAATCTGTGCTGAAGACTCACCTTAGAAGCCTCCTAGCAAAAGCCATTAGGACCCCACACACATACCTCCACCCCAACCCCTGCAACCTAGGCTCTAATGTCTTTGGGAGGATATGAGGGCCTAGGCTGGGGGTGGAATCCCTAAAAATGAATTGAATTTTTGTGGAACCAATAAGATTATTTTTTCCCTAGTAGCAAAGGTCCCACTGCAGCAGAAGGCACAGACAATATCTTAGGAACTCTGACATTGTCCTTACATCTCCAAGGTGGAGATGGCCTCAGGGAGGTGTTGGTGGCCACCAAACCCTTAGCACTTGTGGCCATACCCTCTCCAAATATCTCAGAAAGGTTTTGCTGCTGCTTACAAGTGTACACTGCACACCCACCCACATTCAAGCCTACCCTCGTACGCACTCTTCCTACCACCACAATCATAACCACCACAGGTTCAATTTCACTGCAGAGAGTTTCAATGAAAACAAAACGAAACTTCTCCAAACAAACAAACAAAAAAATCTCAACAAACAAACAAAAATTTAAAAAGAAATTCAAACCCCTTTATGAGAATTTGAACTCCATTTTCAATAGACTCCTACTTTGTTGGTTTATTTGTAAAACTGTCATGTTCTTTGGTTTGGTTTAGTTTTTTGGCTCTTCCCAGACAGGGTTTCTCTGTGTATCCTTGGCTGTCCTCTGTAGACCAGTCTGGCCTCAAACTCACAGAGATCTACATGCCTCTGCCTCTGGAGTACTGGAATTTAAGGCACGTGTCCCACTGCCTGGCCCATTGTGCTATTAAGTACCAGGGTGTACAACCAGCATAAGACAAGATTAAGAATACAAGAGCTTTGTGTTTTGCTCACACTGTTTTGTGGAACACAGACTAATTCCAGCAATGCTATGTACTAGTGAAACACTTGAAATTATTCTGAACATCAATTCTCAGTTAAACGACATTATCAGAGGAGCTGGGAGTGTATCTCATTGGTGGAGTATTTTCATTTTTTTTTTTCCCTTGGTTTTTTCGAGACAGGGTTTCTCTGTGTAGTCCTGGCTGTCCTGGAAATCACTCTGTAGACCAGGCTGCCCTTGAACTCAGAAATCTGCCTGCCTCTGCCTCCCAAGTGCTGAGATTAAAGGCGTGAGCCACCATCGCCTGGCGGTGGAGTATTTTCTTGCACAGCTCAGATACGCCCTTAGATTCCATTCCCCAAACTGGAAAAAATTAAACAATTAAGATAATCAGAGTATTTACTTGATATTGTTAGAGTAAGGAGAGTGTCTTAAAATTCAAGAGGACAGCATCTGTGAACTAGTAACTCCACAGAGCGTTGAACTACCATTTCCTTGTACTGCTGTTTCTGGATGACTCAGCTGTTGAGGTTTTGTCTTTTGATATGCATTGTGATGATAAGCAAGGCCCCCAAGGCTCAACACCGGCTGTCAATACGTGGTTGAAAAAATTTAATCTCAATCTGGGGTTTCTACCCCACCATTGACCATTCAGTTCTTGGATAATAAACCTTTATTAGCACTAGAGTTGGGCAGATATGTATATATCTACCCTCTATGCTGTCAGAATCTATTTTCCCATTAATAACCCTAAATTATAATTTGCCATGTTCCATCTGGGTTGCTCTTACCTTAAATTGGCCAGCTCTCATGGCCATGCTTTCATGACTCACTTGACCCATGGTTACTTCCTCCTCTCCTGCCTTCTTCTCTCTCCTCATGGTTTCCCCTGACCCCAAACCCAGGAATATCAAGCCTACCTCTCTCAATTCTGCCCAGCTATCTGTGGGGCAAGGACATATACTTGGGTCTATGTATGTATTTTCTCTTCTCTGGGTAACTAGGCCTTGGGGGCCTGCTCTTAGCATTATAATACATAGCAATAGACCAAATCTCAGCACTCAGCTTCCTACCCTAAGGGGCATCCCATAACCATGGGTTCCACAATGTTTAGAAGAAGACATCATGGCTTTATGTGCCCCATGCTGCCTTTGCAGTTGCCTAGCTAGTCTGGAGAACGGTTACTTCCAATTTCAAAATGGAGAACTTCCCATCACAGTAGATCTGAGGTAGTCACTGAAGGGAAGAACAAGTGGCTTTGATTTCTAACCTTAACCTCTTGCTACTTTAATGTGTAAACTCCAAAAATCACTACTATAGTTGTACCTTATCTATAATGCAACAAAACAGAAAAGGAAAAAAAAGTTTGAATGAGGCCTTAGATACCCGATTATTTGTTGATAAGCTAAAAAGAAAGAAAGGAGTGGGGTGTGGTGCACAAACATCTTAACACTCAGGAGATGGACAAGTGTGTGAATCTCTGTTTGAGGCTAGCCTAGTCTACATTGTAAGCTTCGGGTCAACCTGAGATACAGAATGAGATCCGAAAGAAAGAAAGAAAGAAAGAAAGAAAGAAAGAAAGAAAGAAAGAAAGAAAGAAAGAAAGA
>NW_021604604.1:2186548-2190322 GCF_004785775.1 Grammomys surdaster
AGAAAGAAAGAAAGAAAGAAAGAAAGAAAGAAAGAAAGAAAGAAAGAGAGAAAGAAAGAGAGAGAGAAAGAGAGAGAGAGAAAGGAAGAAAGACAGAAAGGAAGAAAGACAGAAAGGAAGAAAAGAAGGAAGGAATGAAGGAAGAAAGAAAGAAGGAAAGAAGCAAGCAGAAAGAGCAAGCAGAAAGAGGCAATAGACAGAGGACAAAGGATTTCTTCCCTTTAAGCATAAAGAAAAAAGAAAGAAAAATGACACCATCCAGAATCAGCAAGATTCTGCGTTCTTGTACCTACTACTTCCTTTAAAAAAAAAGAAGTGTCAAACAGGATCTTAGACCCTGTACTGTTTATAACTGAGAGGGGAAAAAAATATCCCTGACCACAGTATCAAATCTACATTCTGCAAATTTGAAAAAATGGTTCAGGGCAGTGTGTAGAGCGGCAGGGAGGAGCTCGCCACAGTGAGCATACTTCCCCTCTCTGTTTCTGTTCAGTGTACAAGACATGTGCAAGGATGTGGTAAAGAGCGTTCTGGTTTACATGAATTATAAAGTTCACTATGGAAATATGAAAATAGTTAAGAACTCATGGAAAGAAATGAAGGATAAACCCCTGTCAGAGCTGATCAGCTGCAGGCTATGACAATGTGGCTTTGGTATGGGAAGCCCAAATGTAATGTTTTTCAGGACAAGTTCTTACTATGCAGCTCAAAGACCAGGCTGGCCTCAAGCTCACAGAAATCCACCTGCCTCTGCCTCTAGAATGCTGGAATTCAAGGCCTGTGCCAAGCAGCCTGGCCCCCAATTTAACTTTTAAGTCTATTACCTATTGGAGTAGGAACTTGGTAATTTGAGCTTGTTCTAAACAGAAGATCAAAAGGGCCATTATCTAAAAAGGGAAGGGGAAGAGTTCAACATTGTCACTGGACACTGACCAAGAGGGCTGGGGCCACCTCTGTAGAAAGGCAGACAGCTAGACAGCGAGGCGCTTCCTGAGCCTTTGCATCTGGGGCCTTGTAGTGAAGGGCTGTGGTTCTGATGTCTGCATACTCAGGAGACAATGAGGAAATAAATAATCCCATGTCTCGGGGACAAAAGGATCCGGGTGGCCGTGTGCCACAGCTTTAGTTGGCACTGCTATTTAACAGGGAGCCAAACGACTGGGGATACTTGCCATCTCTTGGAACCTGAACAATCTAAACTAAGGCAGTGTGAAGTAGAGGCCTTGAGTTTAAAGGCAAACAAGGATTATTAAGTCAACGATTGATTGCTGAGGCTAGACAGCCTGGAAGCAAACCTCAGCACTGCCAACAACGTAGAGGCAGGAAAGCTACAGAATCTTTCTGTGTCTCAGTCTCCTAGTTTGCAAAATGGGGATTCCAGGACACCTCATTCAGAATAGTACATGGGCTCCATAAGTTCCATAATGACACACCTGATCCCACCCTTGCCGTATGGAAACATGAGCCAGCCAAATGATCTGGATCCATTACTGAGGTGCTAAATCTGAATTAAGTCATCCATGTGAATCTAAAAGTTTTAGGAGTGCAAGACACTGGCTTTCTTCCATGAGGACTCAGACTCATAAACTGGTTGTGAGGGGTCTCATTAGGGAAGACTGTCTTTCAGAGGATCATGCAGAGAACCCAACCTTCTGTATTTACCACATTCAGTAGGAATTTGAGGCAAGCATGCAGTTAGTGCTTGTTCTAATACTATTCACTCTCACTACTGCAAACAACGCTGCAAGCACTCAGTCGTGGTGGTTTTGAATCCACACTTCGGGTAAATGGGAAAATGCAGGCAATCTGGTTAGATCAGCCACAGAGATCTGAACACCACAAGCCTGTGAATGAGAAACTCGCAAAGTGCAGCTTGATGCAGAAAAAGGGAAGGCAGTGTACTAACTCGCTGAGATGACTCGATTTTCATCAAGTACCTTTGAATGTCAAGTTCTGCCTGGAGAGATACCAGCATACACTGCAAAGCCTGTGACCAGGAGACAGAGAGAAATGGAGTGAAAACAGGAAGGGAAAAGGGGTAGGTTTCTCAGAGGGTCCACCTAGCCTTTCATAATAATAATGTAGCAGAGTTACCCCTCCCAGGGGAAAGAGGAGATGGAGCCAAGCCCATTCATTTAGTTTTCAAAACAATGTTGAGAGCAAGTCCTGACTACCAGAGGTTTCCTCAAATGTCCTGACACAGGTGTGGTTCACTCCACCTTGCGTTACCTGAGAATGTGTCACACTGACCCACTGTCCCAAGGGTATGGAGGACTTGACAGAGCCTGTCCATCCAATAAAACATCTTACTGAGTCAGAAAGCAGGCTAGGGTGTGGGGGGAGGGGTGTGTGGGGGAGAGAGATGGAGGCTATCATGAAGATTCTCACTAGCCTGGGGGCCACAGCTTCTCTAGGCTGTCTTTCTAACATGGTACTGTGTGCAGTGCCCTCTGTCTGCATGTGCCACCCAGGACGCTGTAGCCACTATGAATGTAGGCAGGAAGAATGAGCAGCATTTAATCCAAAGCAGGAGAGCTAATACTTGATTGAGCCCAGGGGTCCTTGAGCAGCCTTCCAATAACAGGGCTTAGCGTGCTGGTGCTTACTTAATTCCTTTAATTTTCTTTGATGCTACTGATCTAGTTTTGGACTCCTTCTTTAAAACAAACAAACAAACAAAGGTAGAGGCACCACAGAGACAGCTCCGCAGCAAGACCAGGGTTGCTCTCACAAAGGACTGAGTTCAAGTCCTAGCACTGATACAAGACACATCACAACCACCCGTGACTCCAGCCAGCTTCAGAGTTCCAGTGTCCTCTTCTGGATTTTGTGGGTACCTGCATTCACATGTGCACATATTTGTAAGCTATGTACACACACACACACACACACACACACATACACATAATTAAAAAAATTTTTAAATTAAGATCTTTAAAAATGATCTCTGGTAGAAAATATTTTTTGTGTTTTGAAATGAAACTTTGTATAATCCTAACACAAGAATGATCACTTCTCGTACCTCAGCCAAATGCAGTCTTCTCCCTACATGTAGGATTGGCCATAAATTCAGATATATCCATGCTGATTATCAACATATAGTGTCTCTGAAATCAGTTGTAACCTGGTGTGCTGATAAATGGCTATAATTCTAGCATTTGGAAGGGTAGGGCAAGAGGATCATGAGTTCAAAGCTAGGCTATGCTAAGAAAGACACTGTCTCAAAAATTTAATAAATAGCTACTCAGATATTATGTTGGCCAAAACTGAGTATAACTAAACACAGACAGGAGGTGGTGGTGCATGCCTTTAATCCCATCACTTGGGAAGCAGAGGCACGTAGATGTCTGAGTTTGAGGACAACCTTGTGTACAGAGCAAGTCCCAGGACAGCCAGGGCTACACAGGGAAACCCTGTCATTTTGTTGTTGTTGTTGTTGTTTTTTTTTTTAATTTCATGTTCATTGGGGTTTTGCCTGCATTCGTGCCTGTGTGAGGGTGTCTGGAACTGAAGTTACAGATGGTTGTGAACTGGCATGTGGGCACTGGGAATTGAACCCAGGCCCTCTGGAAGAGCAGTCAGTGCTCTTAACAGATGAGCCATCTTTCTAGCCACTTGAAACCCTGTCTTGAAAAGCCAAAACAAACAAACAAAAAACCAAAATCGCTAAACACGTATCATTGTAATAATATTGCATAATGTCTATGATCCATGTTACTGTTTCATACACACAGTATGTAATCTACACAGTATGTAATCCACACTGTATGTAAT
>NW_021604604.1:2190332-2258954 GCF_004785775.1 Grammomys surdaster
TAATCCACACAGTATGTAATCCACACAGTATGTAATCCACACAGTATATATATCACTAGGCCTTATATGTGCCTTTGTGTCTGAGTAACTCTATGTCATTATGTCCTACACATCAGCTATAGATCATAAGAAGAAAAAGAACCTTGGAATATGGCTGTGCTTAAAAGCCAAGTCAAGTCTCCAGACATTAACTGTGTTAAAATATTCTACACAGAATGCTCTTAGGAGCTACAACCAGTAAAAGAACTGTTTAGGACCTTCACAAGGAACAAAGAGTGACACTCTTTGAAGAACTATCTGCTAGCCTGTTCTCATAAAAGCCCCTTTTCCAGTAAATATATTCTCCTCAGAACTGAGAGGGTAGCTGTAGGGCCCGCTGAATCTCTGCGCAGAATTTACAGGCTTCATCAACTAGGAAAGAAATAGCTTGAAGCAGATCACAAATAATAAAGCCCTGGAGGTGCGTGGTAAATAAACGTGTAAGAAGGAAATAGGATGATAGATTTGAAGAGTTGCCGTGCTTAGGCACGAGGCAAAAGGCTACAGAAAATCACGCTTCCTGTTACAAGGCAAAGGAGAACAAAAAAGGTCTTGTGGCACAGAGGAGACTTAAGTCAACCTGCAATGGAATCGGGGTAAGTGAGACCAGGGGCCACGGAGCTCCCGAACCAGGGGGACCTACAAAGTGAAGGAATCAGTTGGGGGAAGTTAAATGGATACAGCAGATGTCAAGATAAGTGTCACTGTGAGTCGAAAGGACGGTGGTGTGTGAGAGAGGGGGCGGGCTCTCTTGGTTCGTTGTTAGCTTGGCTTTTGCTAAGCCAAGGGAGCAAAAAAACCTAAAAGTGTCCCTCAAGTAGATCAGGGGGAGACTCAGGGAGGAAGCCCTTTCTTGAAGGTCCGTAGATCCAAAGGAGGAAGAACTTGGGGCCAGCAGCTGGACATGATGGTGCTCCCTGCAGCCCTGGCATTCTGAAGGCTTCAAGTTGGAGACGAGACTGAGCTGTTAAGGCATTATGAGATGCTGGCTCAAACAATCATTTAGCCTCTGAAATCATTATTGAGTTGTTTTCAACGTTACAAAGGAAACTCGCAGAGAACTCTTTGCTTACCAATGGGTAAGAAAAATTAAAACCCAACAAGAAAAAAAAAAAAAAGAAAAGCAGAGATTTAGTCAGTCCTCTACTATACACCACTCAAGTCAAGCAGGTAGCACTTAGAGCTGACGCATGGCTCTGACTAGGAAATAAACTAGTTTCCAAAGACTGAGAGAGGTGGCAAGGACATTTCTTCCTAAAAATAATTTAATTAATTAATTAATTAATTAATCTGTTTATTTGGGTGCTGGGGACAAACACACGTGCCACAGTTGTGTGTAGAGGTCAGAGGACAACTTGCAGGAGTCAGTTCTTTACTTCTACCACGTGGGTTCCAGGACTCAATTCAAGTCATCAGGCTCGGTGGCAAGCACACTGAGCTGCTCCGCCATCTTGCTGGTCCCCAAAGAGGCTACTTTTGATTAAACGTCTTGGTTATCAAAGACCCACTGATCACTTCAAGGAAATAACTGAGATGATTAAAAAAAATGATGCCATAAAAATTAATCAGGGAGATAATATTTCTTTCAAACATGACAAATTAAAAATTGAACAGCATCAGAATGAAACGGCAATAATAATTGATAGGTGTTTCTGTTGTACTGAAGGATTCAGACTCCCAAGATCTTTTTCCAGAAGAACAACAGAGTGCTGCCCACAGCACAGGCAGGTGATGGGTGACGGGGATTTTCTACCTTATAGCTCTACCCATTTCTGAGTTTTCAATAACAATCCCAAATCGTGAACAGGGCAGAAGCAACACACAGGTTTCTGGGGGCAGTGTTGAGAAGTGGCAGATGGCTAGAATTCAAAAGGTTGACTTTTAACTTCAAGTTAAGTTCTTGGTTTCTTCAGAAATAAAAGATTTTCTGAGCTGGGCAGTGGTGGCGCACACCTTTAATCCCAGCAATGGGAGGCAGAGGCAGGCGGATTTCTGAGTTTGAGGCTAGCCTGGTCTACAGAGTGAGTTCCAGGACAGCCAGGGCTACACAGAGAAACTCTGTCTCAAAAAACAAGAAAACAAAACAAAACAAAAACAACAACAAAAAAGATTTTCTGATAAGAATTTACACAGAATCAACTTTTTGGTGACTTAGCAAATTATGGTTAAATAAGATACATTTATAAAAAAAAAAGGGTTATGTTGGAGGGAAAACATGTCTGGGTGAGTCCTCCATGAACACCAACTTGGCCCTATGATCCTCACAGGGAAGGTCTGGTGGCCAGAGCCTTAGAGGCTTCCTTCTCACTGAGCATAGCACACAGGAATAGAGTTTCCCTCTCTTATGGCTCACATACTCATTCTTGAATTTACAGTGGAAAATTTCACTATTACTTTCCACTTAGTTTAAATTTCAAAGAACGGGAACTGTTTCCACTGACGTCCTGAAACTACTTTTTAAGATATCTAACAGCTACTCAATTTCCTCCCAACAGGACTTTCTCCATCTGTAGACTAGGGAAAGCAATAGACAAGGACAGTATTTAAAGGCTTTTGGCAGTGGTCCTCAATACTGTGACTTTTTAATACAGTCCTCATGTTGTGATGACCCCAACTATAAACCATTGCTACTGCATAACTGTAATTTTGCTACTGTTAGGACTTATAATGTAAATATCTGAATTTCTGCTGGTCTTTGGTGACCTTATGAAAGAGCCATTTGACCCCCCCCCAAAGGCCTTGTGACCCACAGGTTGAGAACTACTGACTGATTAGATAATGCTTAGGCATATAAAACTTTATATTCAATTCCTCTCATAGACTAATTCAAATGACAAGTATTGATGCCTTTAAATTTTTTACTATCTGAGGCTGGAGAGAGAGAGATATCAAGCAAGAAGTGTTTACTGCTTTGCCAGAAGGTTTGAGTTCAGTCTCAGAACAAACGTTAGGCAGCTTATAACTTCCTATAACTCTAGTCCCAGGATATCTGGAGTTTGTGGGCAAGCACATACAAATGGCATTCATATACACCATTACAAGAATAAGAAACAAAAACAGATCTTTAAAAAAATTGTGTTGCTAATGGTCTGAAGAGATGGCTCAGCAGTTAAGCGCACTGATGGCTCTTCCAGAATCTAGATGACAACTTACAACTGTCTATAACGTCAGTCCCAGGGGATCTGACACCCCCTTCTGGCTTCCTCAGTCACTGCATACTTGTAGTGACAGATATACCCAGGTGAAATACCCATACACATAGAATTAAAATAATTCTTTTAATCAAATATAAAAAGACTAGAAATTCAGCCAGTCTATTTACTGTGATTACCCTAAGGAAATAACTAACTTCAACTCAAGGGAGCCTGCATAGTGTCTCCCAACATGTGGTATATTCATAAGGGGACCAGAAAAATCAGATGACAACAAAGACACTCTCACATAGGTGGGCATGGAGACATGTACCCATGACCCCAGCACTCTGAGGTTGAGGCAGGAGGATGACAAGTTTGAGAAAGTTTAGTCTCATAGCAAAGCCATGTCTCTAAAGAAAACAAGAAGTTCACTCATAAAATTAAGTAGATAAAGCCATGTCAGTAAACATGACATGTGCTTTTGGTTTTGAATCTATATGCTTATTCAAAAAGAGCAGAAGTATATACCAAATGCTAATAGGGGTTTCCTGTGCGAGCTGTGGGACTGTATCAATTCCTATGTTTACTCTTGATAGATTACACAATTACTCTTGTAATTTAAAAAAGACACTGATTTTTAAATCCCATAGGATTGCCATTAAATTATTTCACTTGCTTTTCTGGCTGTTTCTACCACCCCCACCTCCTCAAAAAATCCTTAGCATTGATTATGGTAGCAATAGCTATAGATTTCACTTGCTGGGAGCTCTGAAGGTGGGCAAGGCATCAAGATCAGAACTAACTGTGTTGCTTTTTCTCCACTCCATTGGTTGCTATTGCTTTCTCTCACTGAATATGGACCATCCCACCACGAGGAGGTGTCCTGAACAAGTTCAACAGTATCCCAGGGTGATGGAAGGGCACAGCTGACACCCCAGACTTTGGAGGAAACAAGACACCCTTTCCACTGGTAACTCTGCGTCAATCTTCGTCCTTCCCAATATTCTCAGTGTCCCTCTGGCTGCCTCTGACCGCTCTGTGAGGACACTGCAGTCAGCTGGCCACTTGTAAAATGGACACTGATGGCAGAACGGAGCGAGAATTTCTGCAAGTCTAATTCATTCAGCAGAGTTGTCACTGCTAAGTCAGTTTTGTCACTGTGACACAAAACGAAAGAGCATAATACAAGCAAATGCCAGGAAATCACTGTAGAAACCATCCTATCCTAAAGATACACAGGCCATCATCAATGAGTCATCAAAGTCACTTCAAGTTCTTTGATTTTTTTTTTTAAAAAGTACTCCATTGAGGAATCCAATTATGTAATAATAAAATTACTGTAAATGTTTAAAACAGTGAAAGTAGAACAAAATCACTTCCCCACTACATTCGATAAGTGAGGCTAATACTTATAACTGATGTCACAGTTGTTCAGTTCTAAAGGGCAAGCGGGGGTGGGGGCAGCTTCTAACAAAATGAAGCATATGTTCCTATAAACTGTAGTCCTAAAAATTTCTTCTTTCCTGAGAAATCCTAGGAAGGGATGCAATCCTCTAGGGAACTTGGGGCAGTGGTTGAAACTACTGTTTTCAGAAAGAAGCAGAACTAAGCTCGAGCTTTGGCTTCACCACTAAGTACTGCACCCATTAAAAGGGTCATCTCCTGAATGTGGCTTCTGCGCCAGACGACACAGTGAGGGCGGTGTTTATGTTACAGGATGTTGTATGAAGTGAGATTACATATGAAAACATCAAAGCACAGCACACAGCTCAGCAAGAACATGAGTGTGATGACTGTCTTAGCTCTGGCTGTAAGAGGGAAGGAGTAAGGGTACAGAGTGGGATAAGGACCCTCAGAACCAGGCCAAAACAAATGAGTCCCATATACACCTCCGAGATCTCTTGGACAATGATCTCTTGTCTTCAAGCTGTGCAGAGAACCCCAGGGGTTGCAGCCTGCCTGAGTCCTCACCCGTACCAGGGAGGGCTTTCAGGGATGCAGCTGCTTTTGAGTTATCCCTGCTCTTGTAACTCCTTACCCCTACTCCCATTAGTAACCCCAATTGGGACTTTGGTACAACTGTTACTTTGGTTTGTCATGGGTTTCTTTTGTAAGGTGAGGAGATGTAGGTGTGTGTGTATGTGTGTGTGTGTTGTGTTGTATTATGCTAAGTCTGTCCTAAAACAATACAATGCTGGCTTCCAAAGCAGTGGGTTTGAAAGATAATGTAATGATTTCTATTAACTTGCTATACCTTGGAGGAGGAAAAATATTACACTGTAAAGTAAATATATAGATATATAGAACACAGGCTAATGGCAAGCTAGTTTTCATGATGTCTACTGCACATATACATAGCCATTGTTCTCATGGACAGGCTATAGAAGCGTCTCAATGACATAATGTTCACCTGCCATGCACTTCCAATTCTGTTTCACAATATCCACTTTCTCTACCTGGAAGAATCAGACTATGTAAAGAAGAGAATTGAAGGGGCTAGGGAGATGGCTCAGTGGTTGAGAGCACTGGCTGCTCTTCCAGAGGACCCAGGTTCAAGTCCCAGCACCCACATGTCAGCTCACAACTGTCTATAACTCCAGTTCCAGGGCATCTGACACCCTCATACATGCAGGCAAAATACCAATGCACATAAAATAAAAATAAGTTAATTTAAAAAACAACTTTTAAAGAAGAGGAGGAGGAGGAGGAGGAGGAAGAGGAGGAGGAGGAGGAGAATTGAAACAGCTAAGATTCTGAGACAAAGGAAAAGACAGTGTTATGATCAACCAGTACACTGACTATCATAGGGGTTCTTTCCACGGTCCACATTAACAGTAGAGGAACAGAAAAGAGAAGAGATGGCTGTGTTCCTACCAATTGTTTTATACAGTGTCTGGGAGGAACCTACTCAGATCCCCTCTGTAAAGGGGACAAATATTCCTAGAACTCGCCCCAAAGAAATGCCTCACACAGTGGTAGACTTGCTGTTCAGCTCAAACATCACCTACTGCAAATATAAATTGTGGCTGGGTGTGGAGGTTTGTGGAGTGTTCATTATAATTGAAAACTTGATCTTTAGGGTAGTACCAAAGAGGAGGTGATGTCGAATGGGTCATCAGTGGGCTGTTAGGGAGGTGACTCCAGTAATTGGGAGTTCTCTGGAAGAAGGTTCTCATGGGACATCTAGGTGGTTCTCTCATTGTTGGGACTTTGGTACAACTGTTACTTTGGTTTGTCATGAACCAAAGTGATTGTTATGAAAGTCTGTTTGGCTCTACCAATTCTATGTTTAAACTTACTACCATCTGCTCTGAGGCCTACCCAGCACTCACCATTCCCTAGATCCTCCAAACTAAGCTAAATCAACCTTCTCTCTTCACAGAGTAGCATGACAGGTGGCATGATCGATGCCACGAACATGCTTGCTTCTTCCCTGCATCCCTCCCCAAATGCCCATTCTCTATACTGTGAGCATCAAAGAGGCAGGGCATCTTCCATGCTTCCTTGGTACTTACAGAACGAATGACTACAGAGCTGGATGGGGACACTGGGCCTCAGGACTCCTGGTTAGTGTGGCCTGCTTGATCTGCAGGCCTTATTTCTTGATAATTAGCTACCTAGTAGATCGTAAAATTTCAGACATGTGACTGAGGAACTTGACTCCAAGTTCCAGAGACCTGTACCCAACCCGAGACTCCCAGGAACCTCCCAATCAACACTGAGTGTTCTGATCTTTCCCCAGCAGCCTGCCTGTCTTTTACTGTCTCAGCCACTCTTGTACCTTCTCGAAAGGAGGGAAATGACTATGTGATGGAATTTCTGTTTGGCAGGGCTTCTCTTCAATTTTCACCAAACCCCTCTTTTCATAGAATGTGAAGCTTAAATAAAAATACTCAGAACCCCTGAAGGGGGCAGGAATGGGGAAGAGTGTCCAAATCCCTTTCATTACTTCAAAGGCTTTGGCATGCATTCCAGCTTTGGCTGAATAGCTGCTATTTCTCAGGAAGCAAGCACTGCAACAGGGATGGCAGCCGACAACGGCTGGGGCCATTGTCCCAGAAGGCTTTGCTTCAGAAACTGCCTCTCATACTGGAGACCTAGTTACAGTGGCCTATTAATGGGAAAGAAAGGTATTATTAAGATGATGAACCAGTCACAGTCATATTGGCAGATGCTGACAGCTACATACCCAGCTCAGATACTTGGTATCTGAAGCCTAGATAGCATTTTCCCATGAGGCTGCTCTCCTGATGCAATGTCTCATGAATTCTGCTCAGCCAGTCTGTCCACCTTCAGCAGCCTGCATCACCTGGACACCTAGAGAACTCCAAGCCAGTCTCAGCCTCTCTCTATCTTCTGACCTATCAAACTTTAGAGCCAGCCAAATGGTTTTGTAGAAAGGTTGCTCTGTGAGATCTACTAAGTTTGACTGGGAGAAAAATACCTTCTTCTAAAAAGGTATTATTCTAGAGAGTTCCATGTCACTGTTAATAGCAATCAAGTAAAAGTGACAGTTTCTTACATCAAAAGACAGTTTGGCATTAAACTGCTAGTTCCTACAACCCAACAGCATCATCATTATAAACACCACACAAGTGAGGCCATAGTTACAAACTGCTGTTGTTATTTTGTCTGGAAGCCAGAGCTCTGTACGTGGTGTGGTAAGCAAGTGGTCTGCACTGAACAACATTTAAGCACCACAAATTATTTTGTGTATATGTATGTGTGTGTTTGTGTGCATGTGTATGTGTGTAAAGATGTGTGTGTATGCATGTGTGTGTTTATAAGGGTTCTTATATGTTGGTATGGAGATTAGGGAAATAGTCAATCTGAAGAATAGTTCCTCAGGAGTCACTCAGTGTTCTCGTTGGCCACCATCATTATCAGTCTGGCTAGACTGGCTAGCCCTCAAGCCCCAGGTATCTGTTTAATTCTATCACCCCGGTGCTGGGATCACAAGTGTGTACACCTTGCCCTGCTTTATTAAATATGGGTTCTGGGATGGAATTCATGTTTTGTGCTTGCCTCACAAGCACTTTGCCAACTGATCTAACTTCCCAGGCCACAAACTATTTTTAACATTACAATTTAGGATGATAATCTGAGCATGAAACAATAACAAAAACTTATAATAAAATGTATCATTGAAATCACAGTATGGAGTTGGTATTCTGCTAGCTAAGTCAACTCCAGTCACTGTCTTTATTCATAAAACAATATAGGGTTTAATCTTTCTCAATCAGAAGACTGGATTCTCAGAGTTCTCAGAGTTCTTGAAGAAGCTGAGAGCTTATCTTTCTAATTACAGGGAATCACAGTGGAATGTGCCTCCATAACGATTCAACTCTAAACATACTTTGCTAATTGCTTGCAAATATCAGAGCAGAAGGTTGAAAACATAGACTCTAAGTATGCAGGCAGATTCTGACTTGGCTGTGAAAACCTAGGAGTAGCTAGCAAAAGAAGAGGAACAGGGAGGGAGGGAGGGGAAAAAGGGGGAGGGGAAGGGAGGGGAGAGAAATGGAGGGGAGGGAAGAGGAAGGCCTTCACCAGTAGTTCAAGGTATTTTATCTGATTTTTTTCAATATGGATCACGGAGTGGGAGTGGGGGAGGGTGGGGGTCAGCAGCAGTTCACCAGTGATGCACAGGACACTGTCTAATGAAAAGACATTCAAAATCTTTTAAGATTACCAAACACACTTGGTAGGGAAAGAGAAAACAGAAATAATTACCACAGAGCTTTGTAGACACAGAAAATCATAGAATCATACAACAAACCTAAACAGAGACATATTTGAACATGGTTATTCTACAGGTGTGCTCATCTGGAACATCTGCCAGGCCTGCAACAATAGACAAGCAGGAAAGAAAAATGGCTCACAGTTTTGGGGTGAAATGAGAGTCAGGGGAACCTAAGTTCAGAGGAAAAAGGGAGTCACCCAAATGAGTTCTCTGGGTGGTCTGAACCTGTTCTGCACAGCAGATCCCTACTTTACAAAAGTCTCTGGAGATTATTCAGGTTTGAGGCAGGTAAGGAGGAAGATAGAGTTACTTCAGGGTTTGGGAGGAGATCATAATATTCTTGTCATCCTTCAGCACTGCTCTGGGGAACCCCTCAAGGTCCTGAGCAGCTCCTACCCATCAATCCCCAGATTGCTACGAAGCCACATTCCCCATGGGAATGTGTACTTGGGGTTTGTACTTGCAGGCATGGGCATTTAGGACCAAGTTGAGGAGGTTGTTCACCATTCTTGCTCCATGGTGCTTTACCTCTTGGGGGAGGTGTCCAGCATACAATCTCTTTCCTTTCGGTGTCAGGGCTCTCTGCGAATATATCACGAAGCACAAAGCACCACACAGCTCCTGTGTCTCCAGGCACAGCAACTCCCCTTCTCAAGGGGAGATGGTTAAGAAGAACCTTGACTCCACCCATTCCTAGTCTGATGCAAAATTTTCTACATGGGCTTGGCTTTGAGATACAAACAAAGAGCTTTAATATCCAGCACAGAGGGTAGAATTGAACAGAGCATTTGATTAGTAGACAGAAAAAAAAAAACAATTTTAAAAATGGAGGCATTCTATGCACCATAATCTATACCGGGAAGATGAGTACATTCCTGCATACAAAATTTATTGAGAGCCTCTCACTTTCCACTCCAGGAGAGCCATGAGTGTGGCAGACTGGTCGAAAGGCTCAGGGCCAGCAGGGTCATTCAGGGATATGGGAGTATAACACAGATGGGCAAGCCTTCCTCCATGAGGGTACTTGGAAGAGGCTAGTGACTCGGGTCAGTTCCCTATTATGTTACACACTTGCAACATGGGTGAACTCTGAAGTATACAGCCATCACAGGGGAGGGTCAGACCTATGAGCAGACACAGCAGAGGCCCATGAGTGGACCATGGAGCATGAAATCACAAGGACTGGGAGACCCCTTGCTCCTGATAGCTCAGCACCCTGAATGCGGCACTACAGACTCTATAATTGAAAGCTGGGGATTGTTTGGACAAGAAATGTAGCTCAGTGGGATGTGGGAGATTCCAGGCTAGACCACCAGCACAATAAAAGTATGTGACAGACATAAAATGGAACAGCATTGGATAAGTAAATGCCACTTCTAATAATTATAGTGCTAGAGTCTTCTGAAGGAGCATTAGCAGGGAACAGGAGGGGTCTATAATAGAAATACATGATGCAAAATGCAACAATGCCTAACTTGGTTGTTCTGAACTTTTCCCTAGCCCCCGCCCGAGGGACAAAAGACCTGTGTCTTCCCTGGCTCTTCAGTTTCACTTCCCCACGATTTAAACGACTTCACTCTACAGTGAGTAGGAGGATCAGGCTGTCCACTCTCTCAACACACCAGCACACACTCACACTGCTGGAAACACACACTTGGCAACTTTGGATGGGCTGGAAAGCACATGGTCACAAAGTCCAGAATCTGTGACCATTCCTAGGATCTCTTGAAATGGAAAAAAAAAAAAAATCCAGAGTAAGGAAGCGGGAGAAAAAGGAGATCTGGTGGAAGTTTAAGATGTTAGATGCCAAAAATCAATTTAAAAGTGGTCACTCTGCCCCAAAATTGAGCATTGAATACAATGACCCATTAGGTATGATCAACCACGAAGACAGAACTCATGATGATCAAGATATTACCTGTTCTCCCCTGCTCCATCACCCAACACCCCACTTCTCAGCCTACCTGTTTTGCATACTTCTGGTTCAGGTAGGAGGAGGATCATGGGGCAGTACGTTTAATGAAAATGTCTTTGGTTCTATCACTGTGCTAGCAAGAACAACTCTTCAGATTTTTAGACTCCAAGGGAAATACCTTCTATTTCAAGATCAACTACTAACAGGTAAAGAAGTTTACTGTGTCCCTTCCAGAGATGTCTTCTCTAAAGGGAAAATGTTATAAAATTATTTTTATGGCTTAGCTAGTTTGAACTGATCATGAAGACATATTAAAAAAAAAGATTAGGCAACAAAAGAGTTTTTAAAACTCAAAGAGGAAAAATAGGTCACATAATATTATCGCAGTGGGGGAAGAGCACTAAAAATTACCTTACAATGAAATTCACAGCAATCTACTGTCTTGGTTAATTCACTGTAAATCATACCACTCCCCTCTCCCCAAGCTGCTTGTAGAATTGTATGACACAGAAGGGCACTGTCCTTCATTGCAGTTGCTAGTGCCTGGCAGCCAGGTCGTCTGGAGCATAGAATCATATTACTTTTAGTTTTGGAGGTTTGGGGGCCTAAAGCCAAAAGGTAATGAGCTAGCTTAAAAGTATTATCTTTTCGTTCTTTAAAAAATATTGTGGGGTGGGGTAGAGAATAAAACAAAAGCAATCTATACCACCTTTCCCAGGGGTGAAGAACAGCACACGTCACGCCTGCTCTAAGAGCTCAGTTCCTTTTACCTTGGCTTTCACTCCCGGACTGGGAATTCTCCTCATATAAGCATTTTCCCCCTCAACAGCATCCCCTACAGCTCTGCGTCTCTGCAGTTGGATGTGGGCCTTCCGAGTACATGAACATTTCTTTATACTTTGAATATCTTTCCTGAAGATCATGATTGCATGGACACATCAGCCACTTCCACTCGGGAGAGATTCCTTTCAGGAAGATAAGCCACTCTGCATCTTGCTTCTCCAAGGTACTCTCTTCATGGATGCCCAGCCTGAGACTTGTTTTCCTTACTGACTTTTGGTTGTTGCCCTCCCCCATTGTCATGCCACCATCAGAAATGAGCACACACTAAGACCTTTTCTCTCTATGTGACTTGGTGGGTATCAAGGTGGCCTGGCACACACTGTTGCAAAAGTACCGCCTGCCAAATACATCAGCCCGACTGAGCCAGGAGGTCTTCTCATCTGCACAATGGGAAGGCCATCTCGTAGTTCACCCCAACTTGCTATCTGAATGGAGTGAAATAAACGAAGGTGTGTCACCCAGTTAGCTCTCAGCTCAGCACATACCTGTGCCATGCTCATTCCCCCACCTCTACTCAAATATCTTTCCAGAGTCCACAGGCTAGGAGGAGATGACAGCTGGGGGTGGAGGTTTTCTGTATTTTATGTTGGTCACATCTGGCCTTCATATTCCTCCCAACCCCCGCAAAGACAAAGGTCATATGTTAACAAGATTGCCACATTACTATGTATGTATTACAACCCATGCAATGCTTATAGATTTCAGTTCTTTCTGAACACACAAGGCTCCACTACAGGACTGGTGACAAGCTCTGAGAGCACTAGCCACTCCACATTTCTCTCCCCACATCGGCATGGGTTTTTTTTTTTTTTTTTTTACTGAAATCATCACTTAAAGAATGAGTGTGAGAATCTAGCCTGCTTCTTTGTGAGATCCACTGAGAATGTGAATTTCTGGTTTCCATTAGCCACAAGGATTCCAGGAGACACATAGAAGATAGACTTTCCTAACGTGTATAGTATCTTTACTTTGCCCAAACATCTTGTTAAAGTCCCTCTCAGCAAACACAACAATTTCCTACCAATAAAGTAAAGATTTCTTATGTCAGAAATAAGGTAAAAGGACCAGAATGCCTGCTTTGGCGGCATAAGCAGTCAGTGAATGGGCCTACTCGTTACACCATGGTGGAGATGCTGCATTAAAACCATCACGCCTCCCAGTGATGACTGTGGACACCAAGCTATATGCATGAATCAGGCTTTATATATCAAGGCTGCTCCTGAAAATACATGGTAGTCAAGCAAGTTTTAATGAGATTATATCTTTCATTTCCTAATTGATTATATGCTAGGCTTACTCGATGCTTTTATTGTCATTTCTAATGAATCATCAGCTAAATTTTCACCATTGAATGCTGTGGTAAAATGGGTTAAGTCTATTGTGTGCATACTGAAATCAACTAGGGTACTTTGTGGTTTAGAAGCATGTTTTCTGATGGTCCTTTTAGGATAAATATGATGACACCGTATGTTCAGTAGGTCAGTAGTGACTGTCCAGTAATCTTCAGCTGTTTTCTGAAGGTAAGAAATGGTTTCCAATGACATTTGAATACAGAGGCCATCTTGTTTATTCAGGTCAAAGCTCAAAGCATGCCAGTGGCGAAAGTGAAGGCCTGCCTGGTTAATTAGCTTGGTTGTGGCAATCATTTCACAATGTATTCACACATCAAATCTCACGCTTCACGCTTAGGATGGACTGCACACAGTCTCCATTCATTGATCACATACTTCAATAAAGCTACGAGGGAACCTCTCAAAGCATTCCTTAAACCAAAAAAAAAAAAAAAAAAAAGAAAGAAAGAAAGAAAAAAGAAAGTGTTATATTTTCTAATGTATGCATCTTCTTGTTTTAATTACTAATCTCAACTTTATTCTGGCATATTTTTTCATTCTCTTCTCTAAGGCCAACAGAGTAGTCCCTAAATAAGAAAATAAAATAATTTAAAAAGTAAAAGTGGTTACATAAGCCTTATGGTCACACACACACACACACACACACTATGGGAAAGTCTTAAGTAAATGCTTATCTACACAACTAGAGCTACAAGTGGCTCTAGCCAGCACATGTGTGAAAAACAAACCCACCAGGTTTTTGTCACCCCCCCCCACATGTGTTGTACAGCAGAGAAAGGGATGTGGGAAATGTAAATAGCCCCTTTCAGTCTCATCCTCAGCCTCTGAGTGGTTGTAGGGAAGCCTTTAAGATGCACTGGTGAGGAGACATCCATATCAGGCTCTTATCAGCATGTACTTCCTGACTTCCACATCAGCATCTACCTTTGGTGACTGCACAAGGGATGGATACTCAGGTGGAATGGTCTCCAGATGGCCCCTGCTTCGGTTTCTGTCTCTCACTTTGTCTCCATATTTGCTCCCTTGAGTATTTTGTTGCTCTTTCTAAGAAGGACCAAATCACCCCCAACTTGGTCTTCCTTCTTCATGAGCTTCATGTGGCCTGTGAGTTGAATATTGGGCATTTCAAGGTTCTGGGCTAATATCCAATAATCCGTGAGTGAATACCATGTGTGTTCTTTTATGATTGGGTTACCTCACTCAGGATGATAATTTCTAGTTCCATCCATTTACCTAGGAAATTCTCGAATTCATTGTTTTTAATAGCTGAGTAATACTCCATTGTGTAAATGTACCACATGTTTTGAATCCATTCCTCAGTTGAAGGACATCTGGGTTCTTTCCAGCTCCTGGCTATTATAAATAAGGCTGCTATGAACATAGTTGAGCATATGTCCTTGCTATATGTTTGAGCATCTTCTGGGTATATGCCTAGGAGTAGTACAGCTGGATCCTCAGGTAATGCTATATCCAATTTTCTGAGGAAGCCAGACTGATTTCCAAAGTGGTTGCACCATCTTGCAGTCCCACCAACAATGGAGGAGTGTTCCTCTTTCTCCACACCCTCGCCAGCATATACTATCACCTGAGTTTTTAATCTTAGCCATTCTGACTGATGTGAGATGGAATCTCAGGGTTGTTTTGATTTGCATTTCCCTGACGACTAAGGATACTGGACATATTCAGAAGCAGATGCTCACAACTAGCCATTGAACTGATCATGGGGCTCCCAATGGAGGAGTCAGAGTGAATACCATTGGAGCTGAAAGGGTTTGTGGCCCCATGAGGAGAGCAACAATACCAACCAACCACAGCTCCCAGGGTCTAAACCACCAGCCTGGGAGCACTTAGAGAGGGATCCATGGCTTCAGCTGTATACGTAAGAGCGGAGGGCTCTGCTGGGCTTAGGTGGGAGAAGAGATCCTTGGCCTCATGAAGGCTGGACGCCCCAGGGGGTGGGATTTGAGGGTGGGGAGGTGGGAGTGGGGGGGGTAGGTAGGGGTACATCCGCAGAGAAGCAGGAGGAAGGGTGAGGGGATAGGGGGTTCCTGGGTGAGTAGGGGATGGTGTAAGGGGACAACATATGAAATGTAAATAAAACATCCAATAAAAAAAAAAAAAAGATGCACTGGTGAGAAAATTCACAAACTGTGCTCCAGGAAACAAGCCTGCTGGCCAGGTCTGGGGACGTCCTATCAATCACTGTAATATATTTCTTTCTTTCTTTCTTTCTTTCTTTCTTTCTTTCTTTCTTTCTTTCCTTTTTGAAAAGATTTCATTTATTTATGTTACATATACACTGCTCTTCATGTATACCAGAAGAGGGCATCGGATCCCACTACAGATGGTTGGGAGCCACCATGTGGTCGTTGGGGATTGAACTCAGAACCTCTGGAAGAGCGGTCAGTGCTCTTATCCCCTGGGCCATCTTTCCAGCCCGTACAATATATTTCTAAAGCAATCATCAATAGTCCCAGTATGCGCCCTCACCCTCACTGAGCCAACTCTGTAGTTATTCATATTCTGTCAAGTTTGTTGTCTAGTGGACAAAAAACAGAATGCTCACGTGTTATTAACTAGAGATGAAAAGGCACAAATGCACACTGAAAGATCAGTAAACAAAAAGGTGTGTACCCATAAGATGTGGCTTGCATCTGAAATACCCCATGAGCTCATCGCTTGAAGGCCTAGTCCCCAGCTAGCTGCATCATTTTGAGTGGTTGTAGAATGGCTGAGAAGTAGGGCTTAACTGGAGGAGATGGGTCACCAGGGGAATGTTAATGTCTGGCCTTCCTGCTGTGACATCTGCTTCCAGATCAGTTATGAAGGGAGTGTTCTGGACGCAGCTCTCTACCACACGATCCTGCAACCACCATATTCTGCCAAAGCTCATGGGGCCAAGTGACTATGGACTTAAACTCTGAGCCAAAAAAATTCTTCCTGTAACTCATTTGTCACATATTCTGTTACAGCAGTGCAAAAGTAACTAATACAAAGTACAGTGCAGTACAACTATGCTGTCAAAGGGACCAAAGTCTCATACATTCCACAAAACGAATGGATCTTAAGGGCATTGTGCTAAGTGAAATAAACAGTCACACATACAAAGTCGAACACCTTATTATTTTACTTACAGAAACTGTCTGAAGTAGTCAAACACAGAGAGACAGAAAATTAAATGTTGATTGACAGGCTTGGGGACAGGACTACAGTAAAATGGATACAGAATCGAAGTTTTTCAGAGTTTTAAGCCTGGAGAGACACGGTTCAGCAGGTAAAGTGCTTACTGTGTAAGCAGAAGGACCTGAGTTCAGATCCTTAGACCACAAACAGAAAGCCAGGCATGGTAGCATGATCATGAAACTTGAGTGATGGAGAGCTGGGACAGGCAGATCTCGGGCTCTGTGACCAAACAGTGTCACTAAACTGGTGAACCTGGGGTTCAATGAAGGATCTTGTCTTAAAAAATAAGGTAGAAGCTGGGTGGTGGTGGTGAACACCTTTATTCCCAGCACTCAGGAGGCAGAGGCAGACAGATCTCTGTGAATTCGAAGTCAGCCTGGTCTACAGAGGGAGTTCCAGGACAACCAGGGCTACACAAAAACTCTATCTTTAAAAACAACATCTACAAACAACAACAAAACCACACACACACACACACACACACACACACACACACACACACACAACCAAAATAGAAAGTAATGGAAGAGGACATCCTGACAACTTCTAGGCTTGTATCACAAGTACGTATATACATACCGCATATGCACACACATACACACACATAGACACACATAATGTGGACATTATTAACACCACTGAAGCATATTCCTTAAGTAGTTAAGATGGTAAATTTTATGTTATGTGCATTTTACCTCCACTAAAGAGCACACTGCAGACAATCAATACAAATAAGGAAGACGGCAGTGGAAAAGAAAAAGCATACAGATGAGAACACGCCCAACCCCAGTTTCTCTATAAAGAATCTAAGTAAATAGGAAGGCCTGGAAGGGCAAAGTTCTCCCATAATATCCTTTGAACGTAGTGGCGATTGCGTGCTTTTGTACTTAGACAGTGCTAAGCCTTAGCCTATCATCTCTTTCTTGATCAAGTCTATCATCCTGGACTAGATCAAGTTTGAATAAAGATCGTGGGCACATTTCATTTAGCTTGTGATCCCTCTGGTATTTTCCCAGCTCCTCATGCTTCCTTGAGGTATTTACTCATGTAAGCACTAGGTACAGACACCCTTTGGCTTGCTTGCTGTCCTTTGGCTGGCTTGCTGTCCCTCCATCCCTTTCTAGTTGTGAAGAGCACTCCACAGATACAAACGTTATCACGTTGCCTTCAAGTGGTCAGTTCTTTACTCTGTGCTGAGGGAAAGACAACCCCAAATCTGCAGCTGTCCCCCATGTACCATCTGCGGCTACTCCTCACAGCCAAACATAGGATGTGAGAAAGGTGTTTATTTTCAATAGTAATTGCTGGTCAACTTGCTATCTTGTTAGTTGGATTGAATTATTTTTTAATATTTGAACTAAGATAACAGGATGTATGGTACACCTCTTTCAAAAAGGATTTATTTTGGGGTTAGAGAATGGCTCAGAGGTTAAGAGCACTGCCTGCTCCTTCAGTCAACCTGCATTTTAATCCCCAACATCTACATGGCAGCTCGCCACTGTCTCTAACTCCAGCTCCAAGTGTTCTGACAACTTCACACAAATACACAGGGAAAACACCAATGCACATAAAATAAAAGTAAGTAAATTTTTTTGAAGATTTAATTGCAATTGTGTGTCTGCATGTGGATATGTTGTATTAGGTGCCTGTAGGGGACAGAAGAGGACATCAGATGCTCTGGAGCTGGAGTCATAGATGGTTGTGACTTCTGGGATCTGAACTCAGATCCTCGGAAAGGGCAGCAAAGCTTCTTAACCACTGGGCCACCTTACCAGTCCCAGGCACACACCTTTGTGTAATGCTGCCACACTGCTTCTCTGGCTGGAGTCTGGGAGAAGCAGCCACCTATGCTGTTTGTTAAGTGAAAAGCAACAGGCCAATGGGTTCATCACTTTATGGTAGATTCAGCACCTCAGTATCTGCGGGCAGATTCTCGAGGAGAGACTGCAGAGGTCATTCTGAGATAGGCTGGATGTAAACTGTACCAGTTCTCAACTTCAGTCTCACTTTGAAATTAGAAGCTAAGACAACCCCCTTCCATTAAACATATGGAAGGTGGAGAGGAATCTCACTGATTTTCTCTATATATAAATACTAAAGCTTTGCCTTTGCACTCTAACATGTACAAATAAGGAGATTTCACAGCGGGGCCAATCGCAGACCCTGGTTAAGTACAGGTCTGAGGAAAATGAAAAGATACATTTCTGTTATTAAAAGCTCATCTTCTGTTGGAAAATAGCCAGTAGCTCACGGAAGATTCCTCCGCTGTTAACATTGTTAGCTAAAAGGAAGGTTTCATTTGCCACATTCTCCAGCTATAAGGTCAGAACTTGGAACCTACCCTAAAACTCCAGCTTTCTGCTCAGCAAGAGTTACCTCGAAGAATGAATAGGTCTCTAACTGCCACCAGGCCTCAGTTCTTTCTATGAAATCAGCCAGATCGGGCAACCCAAACTCTGTAATGAGCCATGAACGGCAAGACACAGCACAAGCAAATGCTAACAGTTTTCTGGTTGATTGCCTACAAATATTCATGTGAATAGGCTCTATGAGGGCTTATTTATAGAATATTACCACAGAAATGAGAATTCTAGAGAAGACATTTAAAATATCATCCTAGACGGTATTTTTAAATCATATTTATTTTTAGTTTTGTGCACATTCAATATAATGGAAAAAGCTAATTCTGTTTTTGGTGATAATATCGCTGCCAATAGTTCTGATGTTAGTGGAGAAAATGGAAACAGAAGTGCGTCCCTAAAGACCTCCAAACAGTGACGTGAGCAGAAGTACAGTGCTGCTCCCCACTTTGGGCCACGACTCAACTCACAGCAAGCAACACTCGTGTTGATAGCTTCTGGGAGAGGAACAACTAGCTTTCATTAAAGATGTGACTCATCTTAAGAGGAACAGACACAGTGGATGGATACACCCAAGAGTACAGAATCAGCAGCACTAAACTAAACTGGTTGGAATTAAAAGAAGAAAAGCCACAAAGTTGGGTGGGTATGGAATGAGGAGGTGGGAAGAGTTGGGGGAGGGGTGACTATGATCAAAATACAATGCATGAAATTCTCAAAGAATTAATAAAAATATGTAACTGCATTCTAAAACTAATCCTATGCCCACAGGTATGCGAAGCTTCCCCACCCCACCCCACCCTCCCCCTACCCCATCATCAAAGCAGCCCCTCTTTACAGCAAACTGAGACATTACAGAGAACCACAGCAGCCCAGTGGGTACACATCAACAGAACTCCTGCACCTAAGGCTCAGGGAACATCACAGAAGAAGAGGAAAGATTTTAAGAGGTAGAGGGGCAGCGAGTCAGCTAGAAAACACATGGTATTTCAATAACACAGCTGCCTAAACATGACCTGAGGTGACAATGTGGAAGAGGGAAGTCTTACAGGGTCTCAGCCCTAGACAAAAGATTATAGGCAACTAGCGATGACTAAGAGTGAGAATCAGCTTCCTCAAAGAACACACTCTTTAACTGGAAGTCAGTCCTGAGATCAGCCACACTAAATGGTCTCATTGGGCTGCATTTATATATTTAGGCACACACACACACACACACACACACACACACACACACACACACACACAAGCACACACATACTCGTGGGTATAAATCTGTAAACATTCAATCAGTTTTACTTTTAGAAATTCAGCCTATACATAGAAGAGGTAGGGAAAGCCCCACTGAGATACGAAACAAAACATCTCACATAAAGCATCTTGCCTTTCTAACAATAAAGACAGAATACAGGAGTCTCAGGTTAAGAAATGTGGGAATGAGAGAAATGCTCACTTAATTTGTAATTTACATATCTGTAAACAATGCAGCCCTTCAGAACTGTGTGGGAGTTGATATGGAATAATTTGACAAGTCAGAAGCAGAGCACAAGTACACACAGCTTACAACAATGTGCATACATCTACCTACTCGAATATTCATATGCTATTTGGGGAGAAGCTATCCACAGAAACTATTAGCCACAGTTTATAAGTTTATAAAGGACTGAGACCCAGTATAAAAACTTTACTTTGGAAGTGGATGCACAGAGCTTGCATGTATGAAGATGTTCTTCCACGTATGGCATATTCAATTTAAAAACTTTAATTAAAAAGTGAGTCTAGGGGGCTGGAGAGATGGCTCAGCGGTTAAGAGCACTGACTGCACTTCCAGAGGTCCTGAGTTCAAATCCCAGCAACCACATGGTGGCTCACAACCATCTGTAATGAGATCTGATGCCCTCTTCTGGTGTGTCTGAAGACAGCTACAATGTATTCATATATAATAAATAAATAAATATTTAAAAAAAAAAGTGAGTCTATATTTTCTGTTGTCATCTACTAAATTGGTCAGGTATGCAAGGCAAATCTCTGCAATTATGGTAACACTTAGGTTTAATGACAAGCATTTGTTTCATTCACTGTTTGCTTTTCTACCTTCGAACCAAGAGCTACTTTCCAATGTGACTGCAGTGTATAACCATGGCCCTGTCTGTATCTATACATAAGGCTCATCAGTGACTGCAGTCTACAGAGAACTGTACTTCTCCAAATCAAGCTGCTGACTGCAAAGGCCACAGTATTCTGCCTTCAAGAACAATTTCATGCTAGCAAGGGCAGTGAGGTGGACTTGGCTCAACTGTAGTTATTTGTCCAAGGTCTGTACATCAGCTCTCCTTTCAAACAGTTTGTATAATGGATGGCGTCTTAGGAACCAATAAAGATAGTACGAGTCTTTATAACCATTGTTTTTTCATTCAGTCTCACAATGTTGACACTAAAGGAACTTTGAGATTATTCACTTCAGTCCTCACATTTATGAAGATGGAATTAGGCAAGATTAAATGCTTGTCCAAGGTGACTAGCTTGCAGCCAGCAAAGCCAGTGGGAAATCTCCTAAAGGTCATTTGCATGCCTGAGCATGTGAGCCACACCGAGGAAATTGTACTACAAGCTCAATTCATGAAAATAAGCAGCAAAGGAGTCTTAGGACATGACAGACAGTATAAAGAGAGATACACTTTCTCCTCGAAAGTTTATGAAACTTTCGCAGAGAAGCATCCTCGGAAAGGAGAGATGTTATTCATATGGTTGAGTTCCCTATATCCAAAAACAATCATCAGCAGATGGAGGGTACTTGCGAAGGAAAAAAAAAATGACTGCACTACAGATTGCATTCTTACCATATTTTCTAAACAATACAATATAACAATTGCTGACAGCATCTGTATTCTATTAGTATCCTTAGTGATCCAGAGATGATTTAAAGTGTGCAGAAAGAAGTACAAAGGCAACTGGCAAGTTCTGTGTCATCTTATATAACATGCACATCACAGATTTTGGAATCCTTGGCAGGTCCTGGATCCACCATCCCTTGCGCTCTGTACTTACATAGACGTGAAAGTAATTAAACATCCTAAGAACAGCGGGCGATCTCAGTTACAGGCTGAGCTGGAAAAGCGTATGGAGTTTTCTTTTGTTGAATGTACTAGAGTGAGCCATTTTTGCCTTGATGATTGCCCAGTTGGCCTCCTGGACAGCCACACCAAGGTTGGGCTTAATGCAGACTGAGCAGCCTCTTCTGAAATTCCTGGCCACAGAAATGTTTTAGATTTTTAAAAATATTGGCATACACATGAGAGACTGCTTTGGATAAGAACCAAAGCAGGAACACAGAATCTACTTAGCTTTCTCTATACCTGCTATTTGAAACCTGCAGGTAACGTTTTTTTGTTTTTGCTTTTTATCAGATTAGACTTTCTCTTAGACTGTGACTGACACACTATGAGATCAGGTGTGAAATTCTCCATGTGTCACGTAGAGGCGCAGGAAAGGGAATCCTATTACAGACACCTGGGGAATGCTTCCCAGAAGACTTTTTTTTTTTTTTTTTTTTTTTTTAAGAAAAATTCCCTTACAAGCTGGGACACCGAGTCCTACTTCATCCTGAGAGAATGCATTTCTTAGTTTTTCTTTTCTATAGCGATGAGTATTTTGACAGGAGTCAGATAGGGATAAGAAGAGCTTTAATCCTCTAGACTTGACAGCTCATGGACTGTGATTCAATATTCCTGGGGAGGAAGGAGCAGAAAGAAGCAATCACAACAGTCAGAAAGAGGATGTCTGAGGTCCGGAGGCAGAGTTATCTCTACACAGTGCAAAACACACACACACACTAGCACACACATGCATGCACCGATGCACACGCGCACACACACCTGTGTATGCACCCACACATGCAAATGCGCGATCCTCCCGGAAGCAATGATCACAGTAATTTACTTTTTGCTTGGTTCAGGGGAGTCTTGTCTTACTTCAGTCCTGTGATGGATACTTCAGTGGTGTTTGGGAAGGAAGGCGGAGGGCTGGAAGGTAAGAGATGGAGAGGGAGAGCTTTAGCAGTGCCCACCAGGAGCATAGAAACCTCTGCAGCATCACATTCAGACTCTCTAAGGAAAGGGACCACATCAGATTGTTCCTTCAGCTGTCCTCTCCTTGATCCCAAACGGTATGGAGCCTGAGTTACACAGTTAGATATACCTTTCTTCCAGTGTAACACCACAGAGCCTGGCCTCTCGGGGTGCCTTGGAGCTAGCTGTAGCCACGAACATTCCCTAAGGCAGAGGTTCTCAACATTTCTAGTGCTGTGACCCTTTAATTCAGTTCTCCATGTTGTGGTGACCCCCCAACCATACAATTACTTTTGTTGCTACTTCATAATTGTGATTTTGCTACTGTTATGAATTGTGATGTAAATATTTGAATTTTCTGATAATCCTCAGTGACTCGAAGGGGTTGCAACCCACAGGTTGAGAACCACACCTCTAAGCGTTAAAGACAAAATTTGAGGAAACCAGGGAGAAAGATTTCAATTTGAGATTTTAAGGGATACTGATGTTGCTTACTCTGAACGGGGTCTCTCAGTGATCATGACTCCTAAATGCAATTAAACTGAAGAAAACACTAAATAAGTCTCAGGAGGTTTGGGAGCGAGTATGACCCTAAATTTTTTCAGTGTGCCTATGTTACTTAACCAACATCTACATTTGCCCTCACACTAAATTGTAACCACTCTCTGATTGGTGTCACCAGGAGAGGAAACAAAGGTCCAGAGAGGTTGGGTATATATGTCATAACTGGTGCCTTTTGGCTTCCAGCCTGCCTGAGAACATTGGAGCCCCAGGTTCAAGGAGAGACCATGCCTCAAAGGAATGGCTGAGAATGGAAGAGAAGGACTCCAGATGCCTCCTGGCTTTTGCATACAGATATAAGTAAGTAAGTAAATAAATAAATAAATAAATAAATTTTTTTCAAAAATGAAAATTCAATGTCACATAAAACTGACAAGTACTCTAAGTGAGACATGCACCCGAGAGCCAGGAGAGACATGAGCTGTGTGGGATGGAGAGATGGCTCAAGTGGTTAAGAGCACTCCTGGTGGTCCCGAGTTCAATTCCCAGCAACCACATGGCAGCTCACAACCATCTATAATGTAATCTGATACCTTCTTCTGTCATGCAGATGTACATACAGATAGAGTACTCATATACATAAAATAAATTAAATCATTTAAAAAAGAGTTGTGCGTCTAGTCTAAAGGAAGTGTACGTTCTAAAGGCAAAAAATGGCAAGTAAAATTTCTGAACAATTTTGCTATTATTTTTAATTATGTATATGTGTCTGTGTGTAGTGTTGGTATGTGAGTGCAGTGCTTACAGAGGCTAGAAGAGGGCATTCAAGTCCCTGGAGCTGGAATTACAGGATGTTATCAGCAACCCAACCTGTGTGCTGGGACCCAAACTCAGACCCTCTGAGAGAACAGCAACTGCTCTAAACCATTGAGCCATCAATCCAGCAGCAGTGGGAATAAATTTGTAGTGTTTTAACTCCATACTCTTCTTGTTTTTTCTTTTTCTTGTTTGTGTTTCAAGAGCAGAGCCATTTACAGCCCATAGTCCAGTGATTTAAAGTCTGTCCCCAAGGCTAGGCCATGTTGGCAGTCTCCTTTAGAATGTGCTTATCATATCAAAGTGAAACCCCATCACCACTAGCTGTTGTCACTCCTCCCCCCTCTTCACTTCCTCAGCCATTGGCAAACCTGGTCTTCTTCATGTCTCTATGGATTTGCCTCCTCTGGGCATGCCATGCATATGAAATCACAAGGGGTGGTTGTGTGGGACTGAACCACTTTACACAGTAGTGTTTTCAGGATTCAACTGCATTGTAGTGTGTACTATGCTGCTCAGATAGTCCACATTCTACTAACCAATACCAGCACCTCATGAACATTTCTCCCCTATCATGAAGTAGTCATAACTATCCACATCCAAGCTGTTGTGTGGATACCATCTGCATTTTAATAGACCACGGTTAGAGATGAAGTTTCTTGGTTCATATAACCCAGGCTTCCAACAGTTAGCAAGACTTAGCTAACAAAGGTTGGGAAATACATTTTAGAGACAGTGTAGCTTCCATGATCTCAGTAAAATGATATTCTTCTAAGCCAAGAGTTTAGAACATCCATCATTCATCCCCCAAATATTAAACCTCTGATTTGGGGTTCTGAAGTTACAATGGAGAAAAAGATACACAAGGTCCACTTACCAGGTTTAGAGGCATCAAGGAAACTGCTAATTAAGCAAAACCATGGAAGGAAAACCCATAAACACCACTGTGCGGGAGCGAAACAGTAATTAGAACAGAGCTGAACACACAGTTGTGGTGAAAGAGGAAATGCCCATTAAAACTGTCTTACAATCCCTCAAACAAATCTGTGTATGTAGTAGTGTGTCTGTGTTAACATGTGTGTGGACACGTTTGTGCCAGTGTGCTTGCCTATGTGTGTGCACTCAGACCAGAGCCTGACGTTGGACAGCTTTCTCCAGTAATCTTTACCCTACGATTTCAAAGTCTTTCCCTGTATCTCACTGATTCAGTTGGGCTGGTCAGCCAAGGAGTTCCAGAGATGCACTTCTCCCAGCATCCCCCAGCACTGGGGTAATTGAGGCTTAACATTTCATCCTGCTTTTATGTGGGTGCTGTGGATTAGAACTCAGTTCCTCAGGTTTGTGCGTCAGGTGCTTTACATCCGAGTTATTTCCCCAGGCTCTCATATTTTGACATATGGTTGAAAGAGCCAAGAGGATTTCTTCTCATTTTATGTTTGAGGGCAATTTCAGTCCTTTGATAAATGTAGAATATGTGTTTTTTCTGTACACACAACTGGTCATCATTTCAAAGATTCTTGGAAGGAGACACATACCTGACCCCTGACTTATCTCAGTATTTAGTATCAGTTACACTATCATCTTTGCAATCTACTCCTAATTCCGCCAAGCTTCGGCCCTCTTCGTTTGTCAGCAAAAGAAATACAGAACAGCTGTGGCCAGTATGCATTTATTATTAACAATAATAACATCGCTTAACATTTTTCCACACTGAGTTCAAGTTTTGCTTGGCCTGGAAGCCTTGTTTTCCACAACTTTGAAACGATCCCATCCCCTTCTCAACAGCTCTCATTCCTTCTCCACTTGTGGAGCAAATGGTAGAGTCTTAACTTTCCTCAGGCTAAAATAGGAACTTAGTACAGTGTGGTTTCTTACTTGACCTTCATAGGACGAGATCTACCTGTAAGAGCCTGAGCCAGTCCCCAAAGGACCTATTGCTAGGTTAATAAACTCACTCAGTACTGTATTTGGTAGTCGGTAGGGGTGGAAATGATGCCAGTATCAGATAAATCCAAAATGTGTATCTCCTAATCATGTATTTCATTAATATCCTCACAAAAAAGAGTAACTATTGTCTTGCTGTCCCTACCTGTTCTTGACATCATTTTCTAATTTGTTTTCAATCACATTTCTAAATGATTACTGTTATTTGACCACTGATGTAGAAACCTCTCCCACTCATGCCCCCAACCTAGGCATCTATTGTTATACACCTTGCTGATCATTAGACATTTCTAACAAGTCTGTTGTCTAGTACTGGTTACTTCAGAACATTTACTAATATAGCCTTTTTACCCACACTACCATGACCACAAATCCTTAACCAAACATGCTACCAATGTGCTCCAGTGAGGTGGCTCATCAGGGAGTTGCACTGTGAGATGTAATCACTCCTCCAAAGTCTGACAAGGGGTCCTCAAATCAAACTAGATGGCATTTTTCACTTCCTCTCAATGTATGGTTGACATTCCATCACTCCAAGGTTGCATTAGTCAAGGAGGATTTTTGCTTCCCCAGACAAACATCTGCCACCTCCCAGCCTGCAAGGTATTTCCAGATTAATTCTATGCTGTTTACTGTATATCTGCTACCCTTCCTCCACTACCATCTAATTTTCTTCCAGTCTATAAAATGTTTTGATGTGCACTTTAGAAGCCATCCTTCATTCATGTTCCATCCAACTGGCATGCTTGTCTTTTCTATCTAGAGAGTTTTCTCTCTACAACTTGTACCCTATGTGGTCACCATTCAAAACCAGCATCAGCATCCTAATAGACAATTCACGGGTGCCTACGGATTCTAATACAAGTTCTCCTTTATAACAGCCTTCTGCCAGCTCCTCTGACCATCTCATTTACACTTCCTGCTCCCACTCAGCATTATCAAACCCCTTTAAAACTAGAAATGTTGCTTTGGGGTCAAAAACAGACAACGGGACTCATCGACTCACCTAAAACCAAACAACTTCCTCTTCATCCCAGCAAAGAGAGTAGACTTCCCTGTGGTGTGCTGCTGAAGTAGGCACAGTGTGTTGAGGTTTGTGTGCTGAGGTGTCTCCTCTCTTCCTGTTTGAGCTGCTGACTGTCCACACTTTGTAGTCCTCCTTGATGCTCTCTGCCCTTCCTCTGCCTTGTGGTAGCTTTCCTGTTCCCCGTCAACTCTTCGTTCAGGTTGCTGGCTTTCCCCCTACCTTCTCTACCTTAATTAGACCAGCCTTGTCTTGTTTCCTGAACTGGAATTTCATTAAGGTTCCATCTGTACTGCTGAATCCCCATGTCTTTTTCTATCCAATCTCTGCATTGATGGCTTCCCCTTAAAACACCTAAGAGCTACTGTTACCAGTTCAGCTGGTGAATACTGCTGACTCCGAGCCTCCGGAGAGCCCGGGAAACACTAATATATTTCACAATAACATACTCACCCAACCCCTGCATTTCTAACATTGAATTTGGGATAAGAGAGTGTCCTAGCTGTTGCTTTTGTTTTCTCTTTTAAAATGCTTCTCTTAGAAAGGGTGTTTTACAGATGCACCATGAGCATTTGCTTAGCATACAAGAGGTCCTAGGTTCAATCCCCAGCACTGGAAATGAAAATCCCACTCAACAGCTTCTCATAAATGAGAGATTGCATCAGAAGTCCCTGGAAAGGGTCTCTTTGCTTTGTCTATTTTTTTTTCCGAAACCTGCAAATTATATGCCTGGCGACTTCCGACCATGTCCTCTGAAAGGTGAAGATAGACTAACACAGGCTTTTAAAGTCTTTGCTTAGTGTTGCACAGACCACAGCTATGAATTCTTAAGTAACTTTTCGATGAATAAATCCCATGTAGAACTTTCCTGCCCTTTTCCCATGTATAGTGTAGGCAACCTCCTAAAGAGTGCTTTTTCATATACTTTTCTCATCGTTGCTAAACCTCTTCCTTTTCCTTAGGACAGGCACTTCATCAATAGTCACTAACCTTACAGAGTATCAATATCAGGAGGCTGGAGCAATATTAGGTATGCAGATATGATTTAATCTAAAGACCATTAAGCCTGATGAGATATTTATTCGTAGTCCTATTTAGCTGATAACACCATCCAGACTTCAGGTACAACTTTTGGTTTACTAAATCCCTAGCTTTTCGAATCCAATTTCCCATGGGTACTACCGCCCCTGGGTCTATAAAGGATAAACTATGGAGAGATACATACAGTGAAGGGAATTTACTTTCTGCCTTTGGTTCTGGGACAAAGGGGATGTATACCCAGTTATGCTCAAAGAAAAATACTGTTTTTACTTAAATATGTACTAATAACTCATATTTTCCCCCACACTAGGTATAACAGGAAATATGCATTCACTATCACTCATTACCAATGGAGGGTTAGTTTCAGGATTACATACCTGTAGGAACTAAAACCTGTGGCTGCTCAAGTCCCCTATAAGAAATGTTATAGCACAAATAACTAAAAGCACCCTCCTACACTCATACATAAATCCTGTCTAGAGCTTTGTAGTAACTAACACAGTAAATACCAAGTAAGTAGTTACTGTACTGTATCATTTAAAGACTAATGACCAGGAGGGAGGGTTGCATATTTTCAGCATGGACAAATTTTTTTTTCTAAATATTTTTAATGATTCCCAAGCTGGTTAAATGTATAGATGTGGGATTCATAGATATGAAAAAAGAAAACCAGTTCTCAAAGAGTATTAGACAGGCATCACTACGTAAGCAGGAAGACTAAATAAAATGCTCCCTGAAGTCAACATCAAAAAGGTGCTTTGGCCAATTAATGAAACAGGAAAGCCTCATTAATTTCTAATAGGGGACTGTAGTACAGCTCCGTGGTACAGTGTTTACCTGTTCTTATGGAGTAATTCCTCAATCAAGGTTCCCTCTTCCAGGTGTGTCAAGTTGACAACAAAGATTAGCAATTGGAGACATGTTATCTCAAACAGAAACACGTTTTCTCAACAGGCTGTCTACTGAAGGCTTGCCACTTTCTTGTTCTCGTAATGACAAATAGTAAGCCCTAATTAAATGCTTTCTTTTGTAAGAGTTGCCTTGGTCACAGTGTGTCTTCACAGCAATAGAGCATGGACTAAGGCACAGCTGAACATCCAGAGAGTAAATCAAATCCAAGTATTTTCTGCTGTCCTTTGAAAATAACAAGAAGCGATAAGTCAGTGGGAGCAAAGCCAAAATGGAATGCAGAGAACATTCCCAGTACTGGCGACTACTTGTGTTCTTATTCTATAAGAACGGTTCAAAGACACGTCTATGGGGCCTTTTCTTGATTGTTAACTGATGTCAGAGGGCCCAGTCCCAGTGGATGGTGCCACCCCTGAGTGTCTTGGTCTTGGTTAAAGTAGAAGTCAATAATGCAGCCAGTCAGAGTGTTCAAATGACAACCATTGTGTATTTCACTCCCCATAACCTCAAATCTTCCTATGAATTCTGCATTTGAGCAAAGAGGACTCCAGGGCTAGCACTGTAGAATGTAAGCCAAAGAACACAAAGTTATACATGAAAATGGCCCTGGGAAGAAAGGATATAAAGCACTGAATCTGAGTTCATGGCAGAAACAGGACAATTCGATTTCATCAATTTCTTTCCCTCCTGGTCCCTCTGATATGGACATGTCTACTCATCTGCACACACTCCTGTGCAAAGTGCATGACCTCGAGGGACACCTGCTTAAAGCTTTTCAACTCATAATCTCTCTGCTTTCAATAGCCTGCACCTGGATAATGTTCCCCCAATACCACAGCTAGACCAGACGCATTCATCCATGAAGTGCAAGGTCAACTGGCTGCTTTCCTGAGGCTTGTATGAGAGGTTGAGGAGATCCTAATCTATACAGTGCTGAAAGGCAGCTGTGAGGAGGCCGGGGCTACACATTCTTGGGAACTAGCTGAGATCTTGCTTGAGAGATGTGCTCTTTCTGGACTAAGATACCTTCTCTGTTATAGGCATACATGTTCATGCAGAGCCCAGACACATACATCTTTCTCATTGAATTTCTATTTGAGTCTGAACTTATCTATAACTCCCATCATTAAGAGAGGTGAGTGTCATGGCCTGCCTCAGCTCTCCTCCTGGAAGAGCTTGAAGCCAAGCTCTATCTATACCTGCAAAGACAAAGAAAATCTTGAACACAAAGCACAGACACTGAAAAGCTTGTAAAACATTGTCCCTGGTACCTATAATGAGGAAGGGCTAACTGAAGACAAGTCAGAATCCTGAGCTTCAATTTAAATTTACTGTTTATTTCCAGGTGGCCTTGGGATTGTTCCTAAATGGAAACCATTTTTTCAAGTTGGAAATAGTAGAACCCAACCAATGCCCCGACAGCCACCTGCTTAGATCTCTTCATTCTCAAGTTCTGCACATCAAGTTTCTGAAAAGTCAGATTTGTGATCAACCTAAGACAGCAAGGCTTGTCCAAAAAGAAGCAAGTAGAAACAGTGCTGTAAAAACATGACAATTTTGGGCTCCCGGCCAAGAATTTAGCTGAGAGGAGCATAGGTCTGCAAGACTTGACATGACCAGCGTACAGCAAGTAGCAACACTGTCTTTCAAAGAGACAGGGACCATGAGACAGTAGGGAGATAACAGGAGAAGCAGGATCACAAAACCGCTAATGAGGCATACAGGAGATAAACATCTAAGTGTCCTTAATAAAACTCCCACCCTGGGCTCAACTTTTATGCCTACTCCTTCTCTATATTTGCAGCCAGTTCTTAGATTAACTAGAGTAAACCAAGATTAGGTTCTCAAATATGAAAACTCTTTGAACTTAAACCGTATTCACCACATTTCCATTTTCTTCAAATTCCATCTGAGTTAAGGGCAATCCATTATATTCAGCCACAGATGGTTGAGATGGAAGGGTTATGGTCTCCTCCTTCTGAGTCTGCTCCTAACTCCTCCGCACTATAAGCAGATGGTGTCTACTGTCCTTAGAATTCTGAGGAGCCAACAGTCAGGCAACACCTGGGACAGTTCATTCTTCTGTGAGGCTTAACAGACATCCACTCACCTTGAGTTCTTTGAGGGACAGCCAGTCAAAGGCTATTTGAGGACATTTCTGGCCCTTATGGTGCCTAAAATGTCTCTTTATGGAACACTTACTTGGCCTAGTTTGTGGAGCGTCTGCTCCCTTGCTGGTGTCTAAAACCCTGCTCTATGGGATGCTTTTCTCTTCCCAGCACCCAGGTACTCTCACAGACCACTTGAGTCTAGCCAAAGATCACTCTATACTTGAGACTAGAGTGTTCTAGCTTGGACCGGGCTGCTAATGAACTGGTGCTGTATTTCTCTGATGCAGTTCATTATCCTTCTATACCACTTTTAAAAACAGAAGTAAAATATACAAATTATAAAATTTATCATATCATCCATTTGTAAGTCATCTCAATGTCACCTGGGATAGTCACGTTGTTATATATGCAATATTGGCCGCAGTCTACAGCTAGAACCTTTCATCTCTCAAAGTTGAACAACACTTCTCTGTCAAATAACTCGTCATTCTGCCTTCCTCAGTGCCTGGCAGCAGCCCTTTAGTTCTCTAGTCTCTATGGCTCTGTTACTGCCTGTAAGTAAAGTAATACACAGTCTTTTCTGTGACTCGATTATTTCACTTAGCACACTGCCTTCCTCGCTTATCTGTGTTGTGGTATATGCCAAGCTCTCCCTTTCACCAATGCCATCCATCTGCACATCTATTGGCTTGAATGTGGCTTCTACCACTTAACTCTCTTGAATAACACTCCTCTGAACACTAGATATGAGCATCTCTCCCAGGGCTGCTTGCAATTCTTTGTACATTTAGGGAAAGTGGAAAAGTGAAATCATAGAGTACTTCTATTTTTACTTTATTTTGCTAGACTAGACGCTCTCTTTACTACTACAGGGGTTCCTAGTTAACTGATAAGAATAAGAAAGCAGATATCCAGTACTGGGGCTGGTAGAACCCGAAATTCCAGTGGTTCAGTACATGGTGATCAGCAGTGAATGCTGCTGTCTTAATTTGGATTTCTATTGCTGCAATGAAACACCATGACCAAAAAGCAAGTTGGGGAGGATAGGGTTTATTTCAGTCACAGTTCCATAGAACAGTTCATCATCAAAAGCAGTGAGTGCAGGAATCTGGAGGCAGGAGCTGATGCAGAAGCCTTGGAGAGGTGCTGCTTACTGACTTGCTCCCTATGGCTTGCTCAACCTGCTTTCTTATAGAACCCAGGACCACCAGCCCAGTGATGGCACCACCCACATTAGACTGGGCCCTTCCCCATCGATCACCAATTTAAAAACAATGCCTTACAGCCAAATCTTCTGGAGGCATTTTCTTATTGAAGTTCCCTCCTTTCACACGACTCTAGCTTGTGTCAGGTTGATGGAACATTAGCCCAGCCAGCTGCCTTGTTTCTACACCACAGTAAAAAGAACACTGCCTCTGTCACACCAGGCAGATATGATGACCAGATCAAAAGACAGGAGCTGTGGTACTAACAAGTCTGCCTTGACATAGTATTTACAGTATTTACAGTTTAATATGGGCTGCCTGAAAATAGCATTTAGCCAAACAAGAATGGAATGCTCAAGCCAGGATGAGAATTTAAAAAAAAAAAAAAAGGACATTGGACCACTCTTTAAAAACAGGCCATCCAGTCCAAGATCTAAATTCTTAATTGTTCACAACAGACCAAAACGAAAGCAATCAGTGTCAAGCATATGATTTCTATGTGTGATTAATCAGTCAAAGGCTGAGTCATGGCCGCAGGGTAGATAGGTAGCAATTTATTTTTCCTTTCAGATCTCCATGCATGAAGTGTAATTATAGATTTCTTTGCCTTTTTGGTAGTGTGGAATTAAAAACATAACCTTCTTGGAGTGTAATAGGTGCCAAGGAGTGTTCTGTATGAGATACAAGCTCACTGATTCCAGCCACAGGACCTGCTGAGAATCGCTGCTTTTACCTGATGAAACAACCAGTTACGAGCTACAGAGTAATTGCAAATACTCTAGAGTTTGATAAGTGTGATTATGCTACCTTTTCATTTTGTCACCCTGTTGTATCATTAATCTGAGCTTTAGTTATCTCCTGGAAACACTCCACTCAAATGTTCAGTTTAACGAAGTTGGATATGTGAATTTTCTTGTAGGAAAATTAACTTCAACAAATGCCAAGAGACTTACAATGCTTTGGCAAAGGCTCATGACTTTTATGTTGGGTTGTTGGAACTATGCTCCTGGCCACACACCATCAGGCAAGGTTGCTTTTGTGTCCAGTTGCTAGGACTTTGTTCAAAGTACTAAGGCTCAGCCATTCTTCAAGAAGGCCTGTGCAGTTTTCATGCCTTCCACTACGGTGCACTCCAGCTCCTGAATTTTTTTTCTATCTCTCATTCAGGGCATTGTTATGTGGCCTTAGGTTCTTTTGGATATTTCCTTAAATGGTGCATACAAACCTACTTTATGTCTTATGTTCCCCAACTCTAAAACAAGATCTCCATTAGGAAAAGCAAAAAAGGATAGGGAGACACTCAACAGACATACTCTCTACCAAGCCTGATGACCAGAGCTCTATCCCAGAAACAGCACATTAAAACAGCCAGCTGGGGTCCCTCCTATTTACAATTCCAGCACCCCTACCTTGAGATAGGAAGAGACAAGGCAATCATTCAAAAGCTTTCAGACCAGCTAGCATGGAGTACACAGTTCAGCAGAACAAGAGAAACCATTGTCTCAACAAGAGGAAGGAGTGAACCTATTCCTGAAAGTTATCCTTGGACCTCCACATACATGTGGCATGTGCATACATACACACACACACACACACACACACACAAAAGTATGTAATGAAAAGCACACATGACAGTATTTTATCACATCTGTTAACATTCCGTCTCCCCCTTAACATTGTTTCTCTTGCATTCTGATGGCATTCTGATGGTGCATGAGAGCCGGGATTTGTGGAGCTGAGTCACAGAATAGAAAGCTACCTTTTTCATCGTTGCAAATGCACATTTTTTCTATATAATGAAGACATACTAAAACAAACGAACAAACAAACCAAAACAAAGAAGAAGAAGAAACAAAGATCTTTTTCTAGAAAAGAGAGACAAGAGTGAAACCACACATCATACTCAGCTGGTCCTCATATCGATTTGGTGATGTGCTAGCAATATTTAGAGAAACCAAATCATCAGGCAGAGAGAGACTCCCCCATATGAGGGATGCTGCATATCAAGTCCAAAGACAATTTAGAGGCAGAACTCAAGCTTCCTTAGGAGGGAATCTCCACCAACTGACTGGATAAGGCCTATTTACAGAATGAAGGTTGGAGGGTAACCTGTTTTGCTCAAAACCTAAGTATCAATCATCTAGAAAATACCTTTACAGACCAGCCCAGGTGGTACACATGGAGAACATCAACAAAGATGGTCTGCATGTTCAAGGCCAGCATGGGATACATAGGGTGACTCTGTAGATAGGTATTTGATCAAATACCTAAATACCAAGACTTGGCCAAGTTGAAAAATGATAGTATCCAATATATGTCTTCCCTTGAACTTATGTGGTTATATTTTCAAACTGCCACTAAATTTTTACTTCATAGGTACGAATTCATGCTCTTTGTCTAGGAACATGGGAAATAATAGGAGCAGGGAAAGCCTAGAGCTCTTCAATCTATACACTAAAAACTAGAGATCATATCATAGACTAGAGTCTACCAGGGCAGCCATATACGAATCGCACAGTGATCAAACATATATATTTTCAAATGTAATTCACAGTTGCAGTGTTCAAAATGGAACTTCTTATTTCTTCAGCAAACCACTGTCAATCCATCTTCCATGATTATACTTTACTCTCATCTCCTTTCTTCCTCCTTAACCTCTCCCCTAAGGTTCCTTTCTTCAAGGGCGAACATTATGACTTTGGCTACATCTAATTTTAATACAACAATATAGCTAAACGTTGCCTATAAGCTCTTATCACAGAGCATAGATTTATAAAGTTTTTGGTAGAAAGCACTTATTTTTAACGTCCACTATCCTAGAAAAAGCCATTAAAGCTAGGGTCTCCAGCATGGCAACAAGTGAGCCCACTGAATAAATAAATCTGACTCAGAAACAATACTGTAAAACACTACCTCTAGGGCAGGGCCTGGCAGTACTTTCACAGCATAAACAAGGCCCAGCTTCCCATCTCTAGATTCCACCATGCTATCTCTAATTGATAACTGCTCTTGTGCCTCTCTTCCTTTCTTTGGCTTTCCTTTGTATTCTGGTGTGTTTGTTTTATTTGTCTACTTGTTTTTCAAAGAGGTAAAGAATAAAAGAAGGCTCAGAGTTAGATGGGTGAGAAAGGGAGAGGATCTGGGAAGAGATGGAAGCCACCATCAAAATATATTATATGAAAATCCTATTTCCAATAAAAAAGTGTAAAAATAAATAAAATTATTGTTTACAAGAATAGCAAAACCCAAGTTCTAATAAAACATTTTTCTGAGGCAGACATTTCATTAAAATGAGCCTCCAGGCCCTAGTGCAGAGCGCAGGGGTAGAACATTTACCACATAAACACACACACAGGAGCAGGGATGTCTAACTGTAAAAAATATAAATATGTAAAAATAAAATGATCCTTGACATGGCTAGATTTTCATAGTAACAAACTTGAGTTGCCTCTGCCAAGGATTTCACATTACCCAAATAGCTGAGACTGCAGGTGGCTTGAAACGAAATGTAATATCGTATCACAAAAAACAAAGGAAATATGAGGGGCAACAACACACTCGTGCACACGCGGGTGCACGCACACACACACACACACACACACACACACACACACACACAAATATATACAATTTTTTTTCCTGGAAAATCTATGCATGCTTTGGTCCAAGATACCACATCGCTGTGAAACCATCAATTGTGATTGTGACTCCCTGTGTTTTGGTCTTTTCTCATAATTAAAGGTGGAAACTACCGGAAGTTACTTCCTCTACTTCCTCATTGTTGTTAGTGACATCAGCCATGTTGCCTAAAGATACTGCTCCATCACACCTTGTAATGTTCATGGAGCTGAACTTCTGAGATATAAACACAATATCCATTTTTTCCACTCTCAAGGAGTGGCTATTTTTTTTTTTAAAGATTTATTTATTTATTATATATGAATACACTGTAGCTGTCTTCAGACACACCAGAAGAGGGCATCAGATCTCATTACAGATGGTTGTGAGCCACCATGTGGTTGCTGGGATTTGAACTCAGGACCTCTGGAAGAGGAGGTCAGTTCTCTTAACCTCTGAGCCATCTCTCCAGCTCCAGGAGTGGCTATTGTTATTCAAAAAAGGTGATGGGTCTGACATCTCTTCTAATACAGTCTCCAGCCCCTGTCAGACATCTATGCATCAGGGGACAGGACTGGTAGTCCTGAGGAAAGCAGCGTCCTGCTGAAAATAAAAGTCAAGCTCTGTTTACCGCGACACACCTTTAACCCTAGTTCTTGAAAGGCAGAAGCAGATGGATCTCTGTAAGTTTGAGGCCAACCTGGTTTACATATTGAGTTCTAGGTCTATGCAGAAAGACCGAGTCTCAAAACAAACAAACAAACAAACAAACAAACAAACATTCAGACTAAAAAATAAGTGAAATCCAGAGATGGGTAACCTTCAAATTTTGCTTAGAACTAGCAGCTGGAATGTATCACGATTTGAGTGTGTTCAACAAGAAAATAGTCTACACTATGATTTACAACGAACACAACAGAAGATGCACGAACTTGGAGAGGAGGTGGGCATGGAAGGATAAGCAAAAAGTCTAACATAAAAACACACCTGACAAAGAAGAGCAGTTTAATACATTTCTATTCCTGAGACATCATTTCTTAGTTTATTCTCTTAAGCCAGTACATATACTTTGGGGTAAGGAACTAGTGAAAATCTATAGGTCAGCTTCCATGTGGTAGTGTTTCTGGCATATGAATTTCTCTAATCAGCAGACGTGTAATGATTTATAATTCCACCACTTTCCAGACTACACAATCTTACTGGGCCCTTCGATGCTCAGAATAAACACAAGCTGACTTTTCCAACACGTTGACTAAGAATAAAAGGACCACACAGTGAGCATCCTAGGCTCTCACAGGACCCACTTGGGCAGGCAGTTTTCTTTAAATTCAATCCCTTCACAGCCTTTGGCAAATTAGTGATTCTCTACAGAAGACCACAGAATGCTGGAACAGGAAGGGATGCAGACATCCAATCTTTGGCTTGGAAATGAATATATTATTATTATTTTAAAATTGTAGCTGGAAGGACTTTCTTCTGCTCATAAAAATAAGACATCTCTTCATTGAAGAAAGGGGTAGGAGGTCCCAGGATGTCACAGGGTTGATAGCATCCATCATCCAACCCTGAAGCATTTTATCAAGTCCTAAACCCCCAAGGTGTTAGCCTGTGGCAGTGGACTATGATATGTTCCATAGCCGTCTTTGTGTCTTTGTGTTTGGTCCTAGCAAGAGCTTGTCAAGAGTCCAGGGTGTGGATCAATCATGGACAAGAGTACTGGGTACCAAGTCAATGTGTCTGGGAACAATCAGAAGCTGGACAGCTTAACATACTGAACTGTAATACTGAAGTGTATGGGCAGGTCCACTGTCCCACACAAATTCAATCCCTTCACAGCCTGGGTGACAACTCACCCAGGTTTGCCCAGGACTTTCCCAGTTTCAAAACAAAAATATTCACCTCCTGTGACCCCCATCCCCTACAGTGCCTGTGTTAGTTGCCTTTGTTATAGCGATTAAGATACCAAGACTAAGGCAACCTGTAGAAGGAAGGTTTATTTCTGCCCATGGTTACTAGGGAGAGTCCATAATGGCAGGGGAGGTAGAGCAGGTGGCCTGGGCAGGATGCCTGGTTCCTGTCTACCTCTGCATGCAGGAAGCAAGAAGGGCAAACTGAAGTAGAGTAAAGCAATAAACTCAAAAAGCCCACGTCTAGTGATGTACTTCCTCCAGCAAGGCTACGTACACTTCCTAACAGTTCCCTAAGTGTCTCAAACACCACCACACAACTAAACAACCACAGTTCCAAACAGATAGTTAGTACTTTACCTCAGCACACACCACACAACCCAACACATATACGAACACACAGACACACATACATCCACAGATACATGATATAAACCACACATACCACATACTACACACACACACACACATACACACACACACACACACACACCACATAGACATAAGCTTCTGCTGTCACTGGTCTTATAGAGTTGATTCCACCCATGTGAATGGGTAACTGATGAGGAGCTTAGATTGTGGTGAGTCTCTGAGGGGATACACATCACCTGAAGCAGAGCACAGAATCTTGGTGCTTTCCACACCTTCCCACCTGCATATATCTATGCTCTAATGGAAAGCTTTTCAGGCTGGCCTCTAACCAAGTCCTTTAGGTAGGCAGAAGAGAGAGTTTTTGTCTAAACAAGTAATTATTCGCCTTATGACCTTCATTATACCAGGTATCTTTTATATATATACTCCTTTGATGTCCTGTTATTACATAACATTAAGATAAACATCTGTCCACTTTCCAATTAAGTGATTTAAAGTTATCATATCTAACAAAATTTTCTAGGTGTAAACTGATACAAATTTCACAGCTCGTGATTGTTAAACAGGTTTATTTTTATTTTATGTGCGATTTTGTGGCCTGTATGTATAGCATACATGTTCAGTGCAGAAGAAGGTATCAAGTCCTCTGGAACTAGAATTATAGGTGGGTATAGCTGCCATATCAGTGCTGAGAATTGAACCCAGGTCCTCTGTCAAAGCAGGCATGGCTCTTAATCTCTGAAGAATCTCTCCAGTGGGCTTGTAAAATACTTGACTATTCTGGCAACTGAACAAATGACAACCTTTCCAACAGCAGATACTGCAGGTGGAAACATCAAGAAGCCCACTGGCAAGTTTCCTGGCAGATGAATGGGGCCAAGCCAAGACCTCCTGCACAGGCTTCTTGGGTGTGAGAGAGGGCGCCTACAACAGGACGACAGACAATGACCATGTGCACCATTTCTGAGAACTGTGCCTCCTTTCTTGCAGGGTCCCCAGCACCCAGCATCCTCCTCCAGAAAACAAAAAGGAAAGCATGTAGTTTCTCCATCTACCTCTAAAGCAGGACATCTGGGAACAGCAGGAAGAATTTTTATTGTCATGATACTCTTAGAAAACAAGTTTATTTTCACCTTCGAAAAATATCCCTCCAACCCTCATAGTGCACCTTTGCACTGAGAATTAGTAGCTGAAGCAGAAGTGAGTGGTCCTGGGATATTTATTCTACACCATTTCCTGGTCTTGCTAGATATCTCCCAGGACACAAAACCTTCTCCACATCCCTTCTATCCTCTGTTTTAGCCTTTTTAATATGCTCCTGGGAACTGTGAATCCCACTGAAGACTTCAGAACCAACACAAGAAAGACCACCACCAAAGACATGAGTGGGCTCTTAGACGAACAATGGCTTTATATTGGGAGAGTAGGAAGTTTGATTAAGTTTTATGTCCTCCATTCCCAAAGATGGGAGCTAACTGAAGCCATGGAAAGGCTTCTTACAGCACACCTGACTGACTATGTGCATGCACAACGGTGTATACAAAAGTGTCCTCCCTCATGTTAGGAGCAGTTAAAGTACCGCCCCAAATGGACTACACACCTTTGCCCAGGTGAACGGTCATTTTCCTGAGACACTATCCTAACCACTCCTAAGTCAAAATCCTCCAATCAGAGGCAGAAATGTTATCAAGGACTAATGAACACATGAAATTGGTTCTATTTATTTTATAAATAAATACATACACATAGCAACAGTTGAATGGAAGTTTTTAAAAAGGTAATAAGAGCTCACTTTTTAGATCTATTTAAATGTGTGTGTGCCTGTACATGTACAAACATGTGTGTGTGTGTGTGTGTGTGTGTGTGTGTGTGTGTGTGTGTAAATTGTTGCCTGCATGCATGTATGGGTACCATGTCTGGTGCTTGTAGAAGTCAGAAGAGGCTTTGAATGCCGGGTATCCAGAGTTAAGGATGATTGTGAGCCACCATGTGGGTTTGGGGAATTGAACTCAGTTCCTTTGTAAAAGCAACAAGTTCTCTAAACCACTGAGCCATCTATCTCCAGAATTTGTTTTTTCAACTGTGGTAACAATAATCTTTGAAGCCCTCTTGTTGAGGATTAGGTTGTCTCCTTTAGAACTAAATAAAGCCCTTGGGAAGGATATCATCACAAGAGCCAGTAGCTACAAACTTGCAGCCAGGTCTCTTCTCTGAGTCTATGACCCTGACAGTGGTCAGTGGCAGGGTTGGTGTTGTCAGAGATCTATGAATAGAATCTATCTAAAACATCATTTCTCACAAGGCAGTTTTGCAGGCTTTGTGGAATCTATAACTTGTCCAAATCAACACATTTACACAGGTGGCATCCCAAAGAAGCAAAAACAGTCATTATCTGAAAGCATCCTCCTCTGTAGGAGGGCATCCCACACAAAAATACACCAGAGATCCAGAACTGCACATCCTGAAAAGCCCCATTTGGCTCTAAACCCAGACAGCTTTAACAACACAGCCCACTGATACTTTCACGGCCGCACTTGCTTTCCCCCTAATTGGGATGTTGATGGGCCTCATGTTCAACATAATGGGCTCTCTTCTGATCACAGCCGCGCTGCTCACTCTGAAGTAAGAACATTTAGTCATCGGCCACTCTTCCCGAAGCCTGCCAGCAAGAGCATTTGTCAGGTGTTATGTCAATGTTCCCGAACAAATAAAAATACTACTTCATTTTTACCTCTGCTGACAACCAGGACTTCAAAGAGACATTGCAAAGTCTACTCTCGCAGCTCCCCCAAAACACCAGTAAATCTGCACTGTGCATCCTACCCTTGTGCAGATTTTCACCAAGATGATAAGTAGGAGAAACAGGGAGTCTTCACTTCATAGCTATGCAAACTAAGTATCTTTCATCAGTTTTGACACTACAGAAGCACACGTTTTGAATAATCTTTTAAAAGAATTTATTATTTATTTGTATGTACATTGGGTTCTGATTGCATATATGTTTGTGAGGATATCAGATCCCTGAGAGCTAGGGTTACAGTTGTGAGCTGCCATGTGGTACTGGGAATTGAACCCAGGTCCGCTGTAAGAACAGTGAGCGCTCCTAACCTCTGAGGTACCTATCCAGCTTAACCACACATCCCTTTATTTTTAACAAGTAAGCTGAACAAGGTGGTGTACACAGGGAGTTCCAGCTACTAAAGGGATGGAGGTAGGGGGATTACTTGAGTCTAGAAACTGAAATCAGCCTAGGCAACAAAACAAGTCCTGTGGTTTTTTTTTTTTTTTTTTTTAAGGCATGAATGATAGTTCCCTATTAATTTTCCCACAGCAGAAAAAAAATACATTCAGCCTTCCGCCCACTTCTACTTATATCTACTTTCCTAAATGACACTCAGCTGGACTCCTTTCCTTGCATTTTGGCCTTGAGCCTCAGGGAATGAACAGGCATCTTGAGTGAACAATTTGTTGCTTTGGAGGAGCATCATGCTTGCTGGAGGAAGAGGAGGGAAACCCTCAAATACACTGTGGTGCTGACAGCAGCTGCTCAGGTCTGCAGACACTCACTATGGCACAAGGAAGGGAATCAGGTTTAAACTCAAGCAGAGTCTGTTCACCTTGCAGGGCAGACAGCATCTTAAGAAGTCATAGGGATGCTGGGCATAGATAGCATCACGGGCCTTTAATCCCAGTACTTGGGACGCAGAAGCAGTCGGAGCTCTGTGAGTTTGAGTCCAGCCTTGTCTACAGAGTGAGTTCTGGACAGCCAGAGCTATATAATGAGACTTTCTGGAAAAACAAAAACAAAAGTCATAAAGAGTGAGTGTTTAAGTGCGTGTGTTGTTTGCTCCATACATGTACACATGTATATGTGAGTGGATGTGTATGTGGGGCCAGAGGTGAACATTGGTTGCCTTCTTCAGTTTCTCTCCACCCTAGTTTTTGAGCTAGGGTCTCTTACTGAACCTGGAGCTTACTGATCCAGGTAGCCTAGTTGGCCAGTGACCTCCGGGGTTCCATAATTCTCATGCGCCCTGCCCCAGCACACTGGGATTACATGAGAGTGACATGGTACCTGACCTCTACATGAGTGCTGGGCACCCAAACACAGGTCCTCATGCACGCACAGCAAGTGCTTGGCCAGCTGAACCATCTGCCTGGCACCGTGGGTTTGTGAGTCTTATAAACAAAAGAAAACAAACAAAAAAAAGGCAAGCCTTCTTCTGCTATTTCTTCCATTCCCCCTTCTAGACAAAGTTCAGGTGGCCCCTGCTAAGTTCCTAGATTTGTCTAGTTCAAGAGACACTGGAATCCTTAAAAGAAACATAAAATCCAGCACCCAATAGTGAGAAGAGGGCACCCATCACTGGGGTATGAGTAGTGGGTACTAAGTTAGAAAGAGGTCCACAGAGGTGAGACCATAGGCTGAGGAAACTCTGGTCAGCATTATCACCTCAGAGACTCAGAGAGCAGAACAGCAATTACTCCCAGCATCTTCTCTGTATCACTGTATCCCTAGCAACTACCAGACAGTTCACAGCAGAGTCCTAAGCATTTGCTGGCTTCAACTGGTATTAACTAGAGGATGCCTTCATGCAAGGTAAAAGGTGATGCTCAGAGCCTGATTCACTCGATGCCTGGAGTTGCTTAAACATGATCGGTGTGATGGAGAAAGGGGGAAGGGTGAAGGAGAGGAGAGGAGAGGGGAGAAAAGGGGAGGGGAGGAGAGGAGAGGAGAGGGGAGGGGAAGGGATGGGAGGGGAGGGGAGGAGAGGAGAGGAAAGGGGAGGGGAGGGGAGAGGAGGGGAGGGGAGAGGAGGAGAGGAGAGAAGAGGAGAGAAAAAAGGTTCTCTTCTACCTTTCCATCCATTGATCAGTGATAATCATTCTGCCGGTTGTCAAAGGCTCAGGTCCTAAGTTAACATATATCTGACTCCAGGCTGCACCAAGCGTGGGACAGAGTGCTATAGGAAAATTACTGATGACCCCGGGAGCCTGAGGACCACATCAGCTGTTCCCCACAGTGGGAAAGATACAAGTTTTTGACACCAGGGGGATTCTTGCTTCAGATTCATATATTTAAATTAATAGTAACTGGTATATTTGAATATTTGGCAGGTTTAGTTCTATGTACTCGCCTTTTATCAGGAGTTTACTTTCTATTTCATTTTTTTTAAAATTAGCATACAAAGTATTAGATATCACTGTGGCATTTTTTTGAATACTGCATGTTTTAATAGGTTCTGCTATCTCCTCCACTCCCCTGTCCTTCCAATCCCCCTCTAACCTCTTCTCCAGCCTCTTTCCCCCTTTCTGGTCACTGATATCCTTTAGTCCAAAACATGTCCTTCCTCAGCACCTATTTTTTCCCTCCCTTGGGGTATGCTTTACCCACACTTCATAAAGGCATCCTCTAGTTAATACCAGTTGAAGCCATTGCAAGCTAGGATCTCTATGTGGAAGAGAATGTATAGTTTTGTCTTTCTGGGTTTTGGTCACTTTGATTACTATTAAACTGTCTCGACACACCCATCCCCCCAAAACTTCTCTTCCCCCCCACATCTTCATGAAAAGGGATTGAGTTTTAGAGTAGTTTTTTGAGTACGGTCCCTGAATGTGGAATTCTATAGGGTTCTGTTGATCTCTCTCCAAAACAAGGCAACCAGGGAGGAGAAATAAAACTTTGTGACACGTAACTTTCACTTCCTGAAAACTGAGGAATGGTCACCTTAGTTTGATATGAACATAAAAATCTCGAGGTTCTCCACCGCTTGTTTGTTATCAGCTCATCTATTTCCCTGTTTACTGGTATTTATGCCCTTCCCCTGGCCTTCAGCAGGCCTGAGAGACCTTGTTTACCACAATAGACCAAGTGATAGGATCTAGGTGGAGTTACCCACCTTGGCTGCACGGAACTTAAAAGAAGAACTACCCCTAGGCTTGCCTTGAGACACCTCCAGCTGTGACCTGTGATCAAGAATGGATTATCCCACCCATCTCCTGGCTGAGACTAGGTAGGGTTCGGGCGGGGTCTTTCCCTTTAAATTGAGAAGTTGAACATTAAAGCATTGAGCCTTGATCAGAGAACTTTGTCTTGGCTTCATCTCTTCACACCCTCCGTCCACCTTTTGTTCCCAGCCCCCTTTCAGGTGAACCCGGTTGATTTGTGGCCCCAGGTGGCTACAGGTGTTAGTCCTTATGGCTGAGCCATGATCATTCTTCACTAGCCAAGGGTCTCAGATGCAGCACTCTTTTTTTTGTTTTTGTTTTTTTTTTGTTTTTTCGAGACAGGGTTTCTCTGTGTAGCCCTGGCTGTCCTGGAACTCACTCTGTAGACCAGGCTAGCCTCGAACTCAGAAATCCGCCTGCCTCTGGCTCCCAAGTGCTGGGATTAAAGGCGTGAACCACCACCGCCCGGCCAGATGCAGCACTCTTAAAGCTGCTGATATCTCATGTGATCCTTGAGATAAGAGTACACACCATGGTAGGTCTCTGTGGATTAAACGAGGTAGACACATAAGAAGTAGTAATGAATCCCAGCAGCTGTTATTCTTGGTATATGACATTATTAGACAGTCACAATTAGTAGGCTATTATAGGATATGTTACAGTTTGGATGTTGAATGATCCCCAGAAATCCCCAGGATGACACTGTTGGGAAGTGGTGGCTTTGAGAGGTAGGTCTTAGTGGCAGGTCTTTCGGTCTCTGAGGACTTGTGCCCAGCTCTCTTCGTTCCATGGCCCGTGATGTAACAGGTTTGCTCAATTACCTCACTCTGCTGTGATGTGCTGCCTCACGATAGACCCAAATAATGGGGAAAAGAATGTCCTGGATCACAGACTGTACCTTCTAAAACTCGGAGCTGAAATAGACTTTGTCTCTTAGTAAGATAATTACCCCGAGTATTTTGTTCTCAACAATTCTACAGGGAAAAGTGAACTAACACACATTTCCTAAAAGACTCATTTCTACTAATACCCAATTTAGAAGAACCCAGGAGGGTCGAGGAAAACAGAATGTAAGAGATGGTAGGATCAGCAAACATGAAAGTCCTTTTCAATTAGAAAAGGAGGTTCTGAAATAAGCTCTTCATTGTTCCCGATAAACATCAGCTGATGTCCATGGCCCCTTTCACTTTTTTGTCCCCTGTATCTGACACAACGTCCAGCTTGGCATACATTTTGGATAAATTCCCAAGGTGTCAAGAAAACGTGGGACATGTGAGTAAGTAGAAGAAATAGTGAATGCAATAAGTTTTAGTTCTAGGAAAAAGTGCCAAGGTATGAGCGTGGTTTTTTCAAAAGGGTAGTCTATGGAACTGTAGACCACTGCAAAAGCCCATATATGCTTCTGTTGTTGGGCAGGTGCTGTATGTCGCCATGGGACTCACGCCAGGATAGAAATGAGCTCTCTTCATGCCCTTTTTTGTTTTTTGATTTTTAAAATATCATTGCTAACATGTACACATAAAAATTGTTTTTCTGACCAGGAGAATTAAGGACAGCAAGTCATATCCTATAAACCCACCTGTGTGGCTGGCAGTACAGTGCTAATAAACACAAAGAAGGAAGGCAGACGTGGACAAACAGGTAAAGGTGTTAAGTTCTTGGAAATGCTTCATTTCCCTTATTTACCTTAAGCCCACATTTTAGAGATGAACACTGTCCTCCTCTTGCAAGCAAAGATAGAAGGAACCGGGGTCCTTCATTTTGAATCAGGGTTTCATACTACCTTGAAACCAGGCCTAGGTCACCTGTACTCAAGTGTATGATGACTTCCTAAGTCTCTACCGGTGCTGGTCAAAGCTGTTGTGGAGCATCCAGGATATAAGTGTGTACAGTGTACAGTGGTCTACCATCAAAGGCTCAACATAGGTCAACAAGGTTATTGTTGTGGCAAATCTTCACGGAGACTTCAGTATGGAAAGGAGAACTATGGTTCTCACAGTTGCAATGCATGATTATCATTCTCCAGATTACAGAAGTGTGCGTATACTTTGTAATAGTCTCCAGTTTCACGGAATACATTTTTGAAGTCTCTATCCTCATACCATGGTACTTTTTCTTAAAACTAGAATTTTCTGCGTTCATCATTTGCTCTACTCATTAACATTCTCCGAGTTTCCCTGACACTAATTGAATTCATCTAAAATGTACCTCATGCAGGACATTGTGTCAGACACAGGGGACAAAGAAGTGATGGATTCATGGACATCAGCTGATATTTACCAGATGCAATGAAGGACCTATTTCAGGACCTTCTTTTCTAAATGAAAAGGACAAAGGGGAAGGAAGAAGGGTGACTTGTTCATGGCAGATAAACACAAGGTTTCCTGGCTGAACTCGGCATATCTTTGTCCCTTTTAGAAAACAAAAGACAAAGGTTGGGGCTTATGTTTAGATTACACCCTTAAAAAGTGGACAGCGTGGCCCCTTCTCCAATCAATGGTATCTCTTTCTTAAAGGACAGGGGATCATGATTATGAACCTGGCCTTCATCCAGTTGTCCAGACTACCTATTACTGCTTAACTGCAGTCAATTCTAGTAGCTTCACAGTTTCTTTGATTCTCGTCCAATCCAAATTCCCCTTTCTGGGGTGACTTCTGATGGTCTAGCCAGTGTATTATCTCACTGCATATGGAATTTGGAATGGCATTTCCATATGATGGCTGTCCACATTCCTCTTCCAGGTTCTATTCAGAAACATGTGCTATCGGTTAGCAGAAGAGGCCGAGAAGGGATCGGGCTGGGAAAATGACAGGGAAGCAGAGCTCAGAGTCAAAAAGGAAAAGAAAGGCTCCTTATACTGCTTAGCAATAAAGACCATGGAAGCCAAACAACTTTTATATGCAGGGACAGGTAAGAAAAAAAAATCAATTTATTGTATCCTAAGCTCTTGGGCTATACTTTCCTCTTACTATTTTAAGTGTCAGATAAATGTGGCTTCAGAAATTACGGGCTTTCTACAGCTTAGGCAATAGCACCATGACTCAGCTAGTGACTTAAGGTTGCTGTACCCTCAGTAACAAGTTTTAGTGTTAGCCACTGCACAGGAGTTTGCTCTGAAGTAAGAAGACATGGCAGCTCCAGCGTGCTGGGAAAGATATTCCACTGTGTCAAAGAAAGAGGAGATCCTTAATGTGAAGGCAGCTCTCATGTCCCTGCATTACTTTAGCACTCTGCCAACTCTGTCAGTGGGAGGCTTGATGAGAAATAACACCACCAGCAGCCACATCTTTCAGTAATTAATAACATCCACCCTCGGCCCTTCTCTGTTTATTAGCACAAGATTTGTAACAAAAAGTTCTTCAAGAAGGAGCCTAGTCACATCTGGAATCCTAGCAACAAAAGACAGCAGTTAGACTGCTGGGAGCTGGAGGCCACCATAGACTACATTGTGTCTGCTTACATGGTAGAAACTTGTCTCAAAAAATAAAAGAAAATGAAGAAGGAGAAGGAGAGGAGGAGGGGCGAGGAGGAAGAAGAGGAGGGAGGAGAGTTGGGGGAAGAGAAGGAGGAAGCCACTCTACCCAGAGCTGTAGAAAAGTAGAAAAAGAAATTATATTCAAGCTGACAAAAGTTTCAACCAGGAAACATGTGAAGAACTTCTGAGAGCTGATGCAATATTTTCAAGGAAATATATCCATGATCCTGACCTAAGACCTACAATGGGGGAATAAGTGAAGGCCTTTAAGAATGCAAATGATAATGAAACTTGGGAGCTGGTAATTAAATAGTTAAAGTCAATAACCTGAGAGAAATGAGCTTTTAGGCATCACAGTTGACTGTCAGACTTTCGCTGTCTGAGCAAACAACGGATATGAGAAATCTAAGACGTACAAGCGATTCCTGGGGCAGGGACCCTTGAAACATATGACAAGGGGAACAGCAGACAGAAACTAGATACTTAAATTGGCAAAGACAGAAACCTCACATTCCAAATGCTGGAAGACAAGATGTCCCTTCACAGAATACTGACAGAACAGGAAGTGAAAGGGGACACTGGCTTCAGGGTTAAGGACTAAAGCCCAGTTATATTTGTCACTTAGAAGATGCTGGCACTGCAAGCACAGTTTCTCATGCAGGTATGACACTTGCTCATAGCTTGCCTGATGCCATCTATGGGTCCAATGCATGGCTCCCATTAAAAAGCTGTCACTTAGCCATGTCAAGGGGCCAGAGAGGCAGCATTACATGGTGATAGCCCTCAAGTTTTAGAGAGTTAAGTTTATAAGTGTTCTGAGATATCAAAGGCAACAAGCAGATATTTGGGGTCTTAATGTGTTGTCTAGGTTTTGGATAAAACAACATTTGACTTCATCTCCCAAGGATTCCCTAAGTCCCAAATACCACTAATTGTGGTTTGTTTGATAATGAAACAAGGGTACTCAAAGCTGTAGTTACTAGTGATCAGAATATACCGTCATCCTTAACCATGAGTGATTTCAAAAGCTGGTTGTGGTAGGTGTACTAGTACACATCTTGTTAGGATATATTCATGGACAGCTTGGCCTTACCTAAAGAATAATAAGAATTATACAGTTTTTAATAATAAGATATAATATTGACCACTAGCATAGGCAAAAATGTTAATAAGGTACAAAAATCAACTAGACGTAAAGCTTTCTTTTCAGTTTTAATTCTAACACTCCTAGAAAACCAGTACCAGAGGATGGATCTCATATTTCCCATGTTTGGTTGGTTGATTGGTTGGTGTAGCTTTTGAGACAGGGTTACAGGCATAATGTTTTGGATGCTCTATAAAGTTTACCCTGGGTTATTCAAATGCTGATTTCTCTGCCCTCATATCTTGTTTCAATCTAGACACACATTTTAATGCTTACACCAAGACTCTGCTCTCTCAAGTTTGTGTAAACAGTTCTTACCATTTATTCTCTGCCTTGTCAATAAATGTTGATCACCCAATAACTGGGCAGTAATAGGGTGGGACTCTGACAGCAGAGGAAAGAGAGAGGGAGATGGGGAGAGTTGGAACCATGAAGAAGAGGATCAAAGAGCCAGAACAATAATCATATGCAAATATCATGGGATGAGTCTGGGAATTAACCAGATTAGCACAGGAGGTAAAGGTAGATCACTTAACTGCTCAGCTACTGAAGTGCAGTTTTGAATAAATCTTCTATTTTTTTTCTATGTAGTTATTAAGAAATAGCATAAGGTAAAGAAATATTAATTCATCCCTTATATTTATGTTAAGGATAATTCATTGACACAGTGTCACTTGTAGCCAAGGCTGGCCTCAAGCTCGCTCTGTAGCTAAGGATGACTTTGAACTTCTGATCACTGGTTTCTATTTTGATCATTTTTCTTTTCTTGCTTTACTTTCTTCAGTAGGTGACTCTTACATTCTTATCTAAATGCTAATGATACCAAACTCTCTGTTAAGGTCCAAAATCATATTTCCAGCTGTTAATGGATAAGCCTTGAGCTCCACAAAGACGACATGTACGGGCAAGACCATGGATGGCCCCATTTCAACCTTCACCTCACCACACCATCTCCTGCACTGACATCACCTCTCATCCAAGCAGATGTAATCGTCCCGGTAAGATGTCTTTCCAAGGTTACACTCTCCTCCCTGTGCTAAGTGCCTCTGTTTGCAGGGCTTATTTAATATTATTTTAAACATCTACGTAGCAGTGGAAATGTGCCAGTCATTGCTCTAGGAAGTTTATAAGACTGTTCTCTCTCTCTCTCTCTCTCTCTCTCTCTCTCTCTCTCTCTCTCGCTCGCTCGCTCTCGCTCTCGCTCTCGCTCTCGCTCTCGCTCTCGCTCTCGCTCTCTCTCGCTCTCTCTCTGGCCTGTAATATCTAAAATCCAACCAGCCACCTTCCCATTCATTTCCATGACAGTTCAAACACCACTTTCTTCCCTCCAAATACAAATATCTCTACAGCATTCTGTGGCCCTACACTTTCACTATTCCTCCCATCTCTTCTGCTTAGCCTAGCCCACAAGGACCTTGGTTTCCTGCGTCTCCCGCCTCTACTATGCTGTAACTCCTTTCCTAGTCTTTATGAAGACATGTTCCAACAACACCAAACTACACACGTGTCCCCACTCCTGCCCCCTGAAGCCATGGGACTTTACTCTGCCAGGAGCTTTCCTCATCACACCAGGCTTTGCAAGACAAGAAATTCTTTTCTTAGAGAAGCTTTCCCCCAAGCTCTCAGGAAGAGCTTTTAGGAGGAGCTTCAAGGCAAATAGTATAGCCCCAATAGAGCTGCAGCAACACCTCCCCCCATGCAAAAACAAAATGAAGGAGAGTTCTAAGTCTTTTCTGTCTCACTGGTGGTTGGTGTAACATGGGGAACAATAAAGCAATGGCGAACTGGAATGCTTTAAATAAATAAATAAATAAATAAATAAATAAATCAAAAGCTGGAGAAGTCCCACAGAAGCAGCTGTTAAGACAACCATACAGCATACATGTTTCTGGCTGTGTCGGTACAATGCCTTTAATTTCAGTACTTGGGAGGCAAAGGCAAGTGAGTGCCTTTGTAAGTGCCAGGCCAACCTGGTTTACACAGTGAGGTCAGTCCAACTGGGGCTCATAAACTAAACTAGATTTTTTCACAGGTCCACAGTCATTCAACTGAATCCACAAAACTGCAAGCCAAAATTAGCTGTTTTTCTTGTAAGTTGATTATCTCAGGCATTTGATACAGAAACATAAAGCTGACTACCACACTGGGCTGCTGGGTTAGTGTAGGGGAATGATTACAGTATAGAGAGAAAGCTAGGAGAAATGTCTTTTCCTATCTTTTTTCCCTTCAGACAACTATAGCTGTTAGTAAGTAGAAGAAAGGTGATGGTTGAGGTTTATTTTTTTTAAAGATTTATTTATTTATTTTATGCACACGAGTACATTGTAGCTGTCTTTGGACACACCAGAATAGGGCATCCAATCACATTTCAGATTGTTGTGAGCCACCATGTGGTTGCTGGGATTTGAACTCAGGACCTCTGGAAGAGCAGTCAGTCAGTGCTCTCTTAACCGCTGAGTCATCTCTCCAGCCCCAATGGTTGAGGTTTAAAAAAAATGTTTAAGGACTCCTCAGTTGACCTGGGAAAGACAAAGACCTACCTAAGAGGCTTTAGGTTGCCAATGTCATTGGGTGGAAGGGTCTTACACAGGCAAAACAAGATGTCAGGAGATGCTATCAAGTTGGTTATAAGAGGAATCCCATCTACAGTTGCCTGAGAATGTCATCCTATTAACATGGGGGCAGAGGCGTAGCACGATGGGAGAATACTAGCTACTAGGGTTAAGGCTCTTGGTTTGATCCCCAGCACCACCACAAAAAAATAAAAAGAGTACCTAGATATGGGCCAACAAGATAGCTCAGTGGGTACAGGCACTTGCCACAAAAGTAATGACTTGAGCTTGATCCCCAGCATTGTGGTAAGAGATAATCAACTTCTGAAAGGTTTCTTCTAGCCTCCATGTGTGCACTGCTGCAAGAACATGCCCGTGACAACAGTACACATTCACTCAGGATTTCACCTTCTCCCAGCCACAAACACGTAAACTCAAAAAGTAAAAATAAGTACCTGAATCTGAGAATCTGCGTCCAAGACCTAGCCCTAAGAAATCATGGCTCCAGCAATGTCTGTGGTTGTCAATGAAATGGTGTCTTTATTGTCCATTTCCAAGGAGCTACAGAACATAAGGCTATTATATAAGTCATGATTTCTAGCAATTTCTTCATCTCTATGCCATGTGCTTTAACAGCACTATCTGTAATATCCATTCACACTTTGACAGAACAGCAGAGGCAAGAATCAGGGCAGTTATGAAGGCCACACAGTAGACAGCGGCAAGAAGAATGTCCAACATTAGTGTGTTGAGGCCCAAGACCCGACCGAGTATTACATACTACCATGACTTCTCTCTACAGTCACCAGCACCAAGTTTCCCCTCAGCTTCCTGCTCCCTGGAAGATGATTCTTCCTAATTCTTATATTCATTAGGCTCAAGTCTTTACCCATAGCTTCTGACAAGGACTAATGAGGCTGTCTAGGCAGAGCATTCTCAAACATTCAGCCCCAGTGCTTCCCTATGCCCTGAGACAGAGTTAATTAAAAAAAAAAAAAAACCCTCACACTTCAATTTTAAAAAAACACTGTGACAACCTGTTACATAAATAAAAACATAGGTATGTAGTAGCAGCACACAGCTGTAATCCTAGCATTCGGGAAGTGCACTGCAGGATCAGGAGTTTAAGGTCAGTCTTAGCTCTGTCTGAGTTTGTAGCTAATGACACCCTGCCTCTAAGTGCATACATACATACATACATACATAAAGGAAAAATAAAACACAGAAATTTATATACACTAAGATACAATTTGATGCCGGGCAGTGGTGGTGCACGCCTTTAATCCCAGCACTTGGGAGGCAGAGGCTGGCGGATTTCTGAGTTTGAGGCCAGCCTGGTCTACAGAGTGAGTTCCAGGACAGCCAGGGTTACACAGAGAAACCCTGTCTCGAAAAACCAAAAAAAAAAACCAAAGATACAATTTGATATGCAACTTCTCAGGTTTGAGCAGCACATCACAATAAAAGATGACAAATTAATTTTGTGGTATACACCAATGTCTTAGCACCCAAGAGACAAAGCCTAGAGGCTCTTAAGTTTGAAGCCAGTCTAGGCTATATACTTAAGTTCCCCACCAGTCACAACTCCATAGTTAGACCCTATCTCAGAACAAACAGATAAAACCACAGATGACAGCGTCCTACATGTACATGTACACTGGTATGAGCAGAAATGTGTTGATCTTAAAATAAAAGTGAACATATCAAGTTCTAAAGAAAAAAAAATCTGCAAACACTCATATTTTGTGCTGCCTGAATCCTTGGGAAATTCAGCGACATTTAGCATGGTTTTATTTGCATAAAAATATATTGAAGGTATACTAGATTTCTCTGTCCCTTGTCACAATATGAATGCATTAATAAGCTTCCTCTTTCAGCTTTTCACTAGTGTGTGTGTGTGTGTGTCTGTGTGTGTACACTCATACAAATATACATACATACATACATACATACATACATAATACATGCATCTATATAATGGTATTAATATCAGAATTTTCTATCTCCAAAATGCCTGGCCAAGTATTCTGAAGTCCTGGCCTCACATGGACTGTTCAGATCTTCATAATGTGAAAAACTACCCTATGCCTTGCAGACCCTTTGTGTCTCTGTCCTGTGCACACAAAATGTCAATATCCCAATTACTCTTACAAGCAAAGTGAGCCCAGGAATTCCCGCAATGCAGCACCGTGGCTGACGCTTTCTCCTCTGGCATCATCCAGGCTGAGGCGGCGCCTGCCCACATCTCATGCTTCTCCGGCTCCTGTTCATTCACTCCCAGACAGCTAAGAAAACTTCGCTGTCAAATCCTCTCCTGTTTTGAAAATCCAGACACGCTACAGTGTCATCTCCTTCTGTGGTTATTAGCAAAGATGTGTGAGCTGGAATACTCAGCTTTTGACACCGTGACAGAGAACATCCTCTTAACCTTTACATCTTCTTTGCCACTTAGTCCCAAATACCACAGCTAACATGATCAAATGAGGCACACGCAATTGTTTATTCTTAGGTGAGACAGTCTGGGGCTATATTCGTAATCTATAACTAGAAACAATTAACACGGTTTCTCTCTATACTTGTTCGTGTCAAAGTAGTCTAATGAAAATGACAATGGGTAATCAAAGGTGATGTGAAATTAACAAATTGGGGATACCAAAGGCAAAGAAAGGGCTACAGTTTTCTAAAACTGAGAAGGGTTGTACAGAAAAATGGTCTCATCTGGGCCACACGTTTTCTGCCACTGATTATGAGCTAATGTTCTAATTCAAAGAACAATCTCAGTGTAATTCATTCATTAGTCATCCAATAAACATTCAGAGTTCTTGATGCCCAGGAGGAGGTCCTGTGCTATGTAAACATAAACTTTTGATTCCTAGGAACCATAATCACCTAAGAGTTTTGCTGAAGTTGAATTCTGGTTCAGCTAGTCTAGTATGGAGGCTGGGAGCATGTATTTCTAATGTTGGAGCTCAGAACCCTCAAACTTTAGCATGCTGAGTTCTTTGAACAAAAGACAGCATTTTGTTTGAGTCATCCTCAGAACCAGAGATTTTTCTGACTTTCTGTTTCCGACCTCAGCAGGGATCTGTCTCTCTCTGAAGTTCTGATATTTGAGGCTCCTCTAAAATGAACATGACGGCCTTTATTCCCTTGCAGAAATTTCTTAAATCAGTCAGGATTAACCAACCTCACAGCACAGAAACAAAGAAAGACTAAGGGGTCCACCACACCCAAACAGACATTTAATTGTTTTTCTGGCCAACCTAATTTGGTCCCATTCACACGCTATTGTCTATCTATTCTTTGGAAGCTCATTCAACTTCCTAAAAATATCCTTTATTAACTTTTCAAATCACCCACAACCTATCTCCATTCCTCACTTCCCTTCGAAGAGGTTATTGAGCTACGTATTTTTGAAAGGCTTTCATGTGCATGGACACATTACCTTGTGTTTTGCCTGTTAACATGCTTGTTGTCATTTATGTCAGCAGGCAAAGCAGAGATCCTTGAAAAGGGAAAGGGAATCTCCCTCCTTCGTGAAGCTCCAGGACACACTGTCAGCAAATAATGTCTTGAATAACCAAAAGCTTTAGAGAGCAAAATAATGAATGTTGAACCCTGATTTCATAGAACTTTAAGGTTCATAAGGCCATACCTTTCTTTCAAATCAAATAAAAGAGATGTAGGCATGATTGGGGCTCCACAGAAGAGAGCTTGCCAAATATGTGCAGGACCCTGAGTTCACTGTAAAAAGTAATCAATACACAACAAAATAGAGAATAATGCAAGAGGGAAAGCATTATTTGGGCCAAGGAATTACTGTTAAGCTAGGGGAATTTTTAGCTATCTGGGAAGATATAGTGACAAAGATGGCCTTGAGACTGACATCTCAGTGAACCCAGAGCTAGGTATATAGCAAGACAGAGAGGAGGAGGGAGCATGTGTCTGGTAGTGGAATCAGGGATGAAAGTTCAAGAGTGGCCTGCACAAGTGAAGAGAGATGTCTCATGTAAACGGATGATGGCAGAGGTGAGGACAAAATGGCGGGAGGTGGGCTTGGGACACTGGCCTAAGGACTGTTGGAGAAGAACCCCAATATTCAAGTCAGGATGTTTAGAACTCAGATTCAGAGCCATCCTCAGAGCAGTAGGAGGACAGTCTGACTCTCTCAGAAGAGAGAAGAGAGGCCTTCAGGCCAATAAATAGGCCATTGTGATAGTCTGCAGAAAGGAAGGCCTGAACTAGAGATGAGCAGGGAACTAGGATAGGGAAAGTGGGAACGTTCACACTGCATCTCCTCTGCTGGGCTCTACATGAGTAAGGCACTGAGCACCTCCTCCTACTCTGACAAGGCTGTGAGAACTTCGTTAAGTCTCTGTGAAAGCTGATACATCAATTAACAGTTGCAATACCTGTGGAAGGCTTATCTAGGCTATGTAGAAAATAACTAAAAGACACATTTGGGTGTTTTCCAGATTCTTAAGATTTTACGTATTATTGACGTGTATGTGTGTGTGCTAGTGCATACACATGGAGAACCGCTGTGGACTCTCCAGGGATCAAACTCCAGTCCACTGTGTTTTACCCCTGAGCTGTCTCACAGACTCCATGCACTTAAGAGCTCTGTTTGCGATCAATGAGTAGTGCTGTACAAATGATGACCCTTCATTCTTAGAAGAGATAGTATTAGTATGTCAACCTTTACTCCAGCTCGTGGCATCAGGTTTGGTTTGGGACACTCCAGGGGTACAGCTCCAGAGAAGAGAATCTGATTTTGAAGTATAGTGAGATGAAAACTCTTAAAATATCAGTTTACGGGAAAGAGAACGCAATATTTACGAAGTTCTTTTCCTCTTTCTATCCCTTGGGCTCTCAACACAACACTGTCTACCTCATCCAAATCTTTTTTTTTTTTTTTTTTTTGAGAGAGGGTTTCTCTGTATAGCCCTGGCTGTCCTCGAACTCAGAAATCCGCCTGCCTCTGCCTCCCAAGTACTGGGATTAAAGGCGTGCGCCACCACCGCCCGGCTTACCTCATCCAAATCTTAATAGGTTTTCCTAATGCAAACAGCGGTACAATGGGCTCCTCACTTCTGGAGTCCCACATTGTCTATAAATATAACTCTGTGGTAAATCTAAAGTGCATCATAAATAACCCAGATAAATTCTGTCAAGCTTTTAAAAACACATTTTTATTAATTTTTTGAGAATTTCATAATGCATACAATATATTTTGGTCATATTAAGCTCCCACACTTCATCCTAACTCTTCCCAGGTCCACCTCCCACTCTTGCAACAGGCTTTTGAAATGGTATGAGGAAACATTTACCTGTAGGTGGAATGTAGGCATGCCCACTTCCTCCCTACCCTTCTCCCTACCCATGAACAGTTATATAGAATCAACCATTCTTCTGAGTGAGTAGGATTTTTTAGATCTAGAACCATGCGTGTCTTCAGGAAGGCTCAAGAAACCAGAGACCAGGGTACCAGAAGGGTAGAGTGTGAGAAGAGAAGAAAGTAATGGGGTTGGGGTGGGGAATACTAAGTCCCAGGTAATTGGCATCTTTTAAAGTTTTCGACCAGCTAAACTTCCCCACAAAACAGTAAAGACAATTTAACCCTCATTTCAATGATATCAACTTTATTTTTCATTCCATCATAATATTCGGACCAACGTTATACCATCTGACTACATCTTAGTGACTTAACTATGTTTCCTGTAATGATATGGCAAGACTTTGCTGAGTAGAAAACCCCAGACCCTCCCTCAAGCATCTTTGCTTCAAAAACTGGAAAACTCATGATAAGTCCTACTAAACTCTGAATCACTAAACAAAAGCCCTACTGTGTTAGTTCACTTTGATTAAGGGTCTAGGCTTTCTTCGCATGCTGGAAGGTGTCCACTTCAAACAATAGATTTTTTAAAAAAGTTCCTTCTACTTAAATAATAAACAAATTTATAAAGTATTCAAGAGAAACACATTCAGTGGAAATTCCCCTGCCTCCCTATATGGGGCATAAAAGCAAAATGAACTGGGTTCATTTTTGAACCCTGAGATGAGATATATTAATGGGAGTCTGATCAAAACAAGTTCTGTTGTAAAACCTAAAGTACGACACTATGTGTTACTGTCCCCAGTTTGGTTTCTGATCTAGGGGCAAGGAACTGAGGTGTATATTTTACATATCAAAGCAGACCTAGCCTCTAGATTCTCCCAGGATTCCTCAGTCCCTACCTGGCATATCCTACCCCCAACCTGAAGTAGTTCTTAGTTCTTACCCTACATAATCCAGACATTTTGTGATCTCTCTCTCTCTCTCTCTCTCTCTCTCTCTCTCTCCCTCCCTGTCTCCCTCCCTCCTTCTCTCCTTCCCTCCCTCCTCGGTCTCTTTTTCCTCTCCCCCACTTATCTCCTTGGCAACTCCCCTGGCCTCAATTCTTGGGGCTAGGACAGCTTCCCAATAAACGTTTAACATAATATAATCTGATTTAAATTGGCTCATTTCACCAGTAGCAGAGAAATAACCTATCAGCTCCCACAGACTGCTTCAAAAGTATGCCCAGAATTCAGAGTAACATTATAAATGATTGCCACCTGTTGTCTAAGGAAAAGACAATATTGTTCCACTGGGATGTTATACAGGAGGAAAAGTACCTACTTCTTTCTTTGAGGCCACCTCAGTGGGTTGTACTTCCTTCCCCAAATCACTATGATCAAGAAGGAAGAATGATTTGTATACTGTAGGTTACATTTTTATTACTGAAATAAATTCTGAAATTTATTACTGAAATAAATCAGTTTATTTGACTCAAGTTTTAGAGACCTTAGTCCATGGCCAAGGGTCCACACTGCTGAGGGTTAGTAGGGTTTGTGAGGAGTGAGTCGTGGGATGAGAGACTTATTTCATTGTGGCCAAGAAGAAAGAATAGCAAGGTCCATTATCATGCACATTGTCCTATCATCCTTCTTGGCCCAACCTCTTGGAGGGTCCATTCCCTTCCAAGAGCATTACAGACTGGAGACCAGGTCTTCAACTCATGGCCTTTGGAAGCCATCCAAGATCCAAATTACAGTGACCATATCTAGAACAACCCAATTACAGGAGATAGATGGAAAATTTTCTCTGAAACAAGAGGATAATTGGCCAGCCCTGCTAGATTTATCTTAATGACACCCAACTGAAAAGCCTTCAGAGTGATTTATTCATATTATACATTGATAAAGCTTTTTTATTTAACGTTGGAATTACTGAGGGAGATACTCAGCAAAGAAAGGGTGGGAGAAAAGTTCTTGTTTTAGAACCTGTAAGAGCCTCATCTGGAGATGGGTAACAGGTAATGTTTCTAGGGACAATATACTAAGATCCTAAACTGTGCTGAAAGAAATTGTGATTAAGATCAGATTTAGAGTTACTGTTAATGTCTGACTGTGGGTGAGGAGCTTTCTTCTTAGAGAAGCACATTCCTTTATCCTAATCTTTACTCCTGTTCTGACAATGACTCATTGTTCACTGTTGACTTTGGATTTCCTTAACTTTTGGAAGGATTCAATGCCCTTGAGATACTTTCAGGCCTCCAGCTCTCCAAGACTCTTGCCTAGTCTCACTCAGTCTCTGGGAGCCTTCAACCTGCTCTTCAGTATCTGAGATTTCCTACTGTGTTAATCTGGCTTCTGATTGTAACCTTTCACCTCTATCTTATCCAGTCTTCTTTTGGTCTCCTTGAGGTTACACATCGATCTGTTATCCGTTATCTCCAAACCACTCAAAACTCTCAACTCTTCTTACTTGACTCTCCTGCTCCACTCACTAGACAGAGCTCCATTCCTTGTCAACCCAGGATGCTTCTCTTTCAGCACTGTGCTGAGGATCTTGCTACTCAGTGCTTTTTTTTTCCGTGCTTGAGGCCCCTCCTGTAAATTGGGTACACATAGGATCCAGGTCATCCTTTCTCTTCTTCCACATACTCCCAGAAACCTTTTCTGTTTTCTTGCAGCCTGGCTCATCCCCTTCCTCTTCTGTCACTCCCAGTGGAAGCTCTTTATTGGAAAATTCAAGGACAGGCAGTAAATGCTTCTCCAGCTTGCCCCCCCCAAGCATCCTTACCTCAGACTTCTATCAATAATGGACAGGATTCTTCCATCCCACCTCCTCGTCTTTCTTGTCCTGACAGCAGACCCACCCATCAACTCTCTCCATGCCCCAGGGTCTTCAAATCTTTCGGAATTAACTCTTTACTTTCACAGTGAAGCTTCTAGAAAGAGGATTTAGATTATCTTTTGCTGCTTCCACCTGCTAATCAGTCTCTGCCTCTCTGCTCCTGGCCCTCCACTTAGTAGGCTCTTCCCAAGACTGCCTGAATGACCTCCTGTTGCTGAATCTGACAGTGATGACAGTAAAGTTAACCTTAAAGAGTTAATATTAGTTGATTTACAGTACAAACTTCAGAAGTAATGTCTTACTGCAGCTTGCAATAATCTAGAACTCAGATCTTCTCCCTAGACTTGTGTAAAATGCAAATTTAAAATGCTTTCCTATTTAGAATCTTTCAGCTGCTTCCATTGATGGTTAGGATGTCCTTCTCAGAGGTGCATGAGGTGTTGAACACTTGGTCTCACGTGATAGTGCTATTTGGGGAGGTTCTAGAAACTTTAGAATGTAGATCCAGCTAGAGGAAACAGGCCATTAGTGAAGGGCTTTTCAGGGTTGAAGGAAAGGTTTACTTCCTGTGTTGTTTGCTTTCCTGTCTATCATGAAGTACAGAAGTTCCTCTGCCATACACAGCTATTTTGCCCAAGCACAAGGAGCCAAACAACCATGAAACTGAACCCTCTAAAACCATGAGCCAAAATAAATCCTTCTCTCCTTTAGGTAGCTTTTCTTAGGTGTTGATTACAGTGATAAGAAAGCTAACTGCCTCACTAGCTGATATGCACAGCATTAGGTTCAAATGTCCTAACCAGAGAAGTCCTGGCTCTCGAATTTCCCAGCAGACTACTTCCATCAACATCATGTATCTTAGTCTACAAACCTACAAGACAGGAAAATGTTTAATGATAAACATTGACATCTTCAAATAAAATAATATATATAAAGAAAGACAATAATTTTTTTAAGCTAACTCACATCATGATATTTTTAAATGAACAAGTGGTCATAAAAATTAGTAATTAGAGGAACTTTTGGAGTAAGATCCTAAGTAACATGTCTAACTATGTTATTAATTAATAACTTTTAAAACCACTGTACTTTCAGTCGAAATAAAATTTAGAGTTGGGCCTGGTGGTACTGGCTGGTAATCTCATCTGCTCAGAGCCTGAAGCAGGAGGATCTGAAGTTCAGATCTGCCTGGGAGACAGGCAATGAGTTCAAGGCTAGCCTGGATAACTTGGTGAAACTGGATCTCAGAATAGAACATTAAAACAGGGACAGAGCTGATTGGTAGAGCAATTACCTAACATATATGAGGACCTGGGTTCAATCTCCAGCACTGAAAAGAGAGAAAACACATCAAAAGCCTGCTCAGTTTCCAGCTCAATTCTTCAGACGTTTTAGGTTAGGACTGACCTAAAATGTCCTTCCAAAATTGTAGGTTCCCTCTGCTCTCTGGAAGAATATAAAGCATTGAATATACATTGTTTAAATAGAAAAACAAGTCTTCATCTTAATAAGTAAGATTATTTTCTTCACATGCGTTCAGAACAATTCATAGAATTTAATTATGGCTTTATTAATCCCTAACTAGTAAAATTTATGGACATTCATGGGTTGCCAACAGATAAGTACTGAGTGGAATGGATCAGAGGTCAGAGATCCAGTTCACTGAAATCACAAGCAAAGCCAGGATTTTTTTTTAAATGTTAAGCCACTTCTACTGGCAGGATACAAAATCCTATTAACTAATTTCTTTGACTCCAAGAAAATTGATTTTGATATTCACAGCAGGAAGTTGTAGAGTCCAGAATGCAAGTAAATACAAAAGAACATAGTATTTCTTACAAATGAGCTGGAGTCCAAAATACAAAGGCAATCTTCCTCTAACAAGAGCAACAGAAAAACACTTTTAATTGAGACTCCAAGTAGTTCGTGATTATTTCCTGTAATTAAAAACATGAATTGTTGGCCTTACATGTGAATGTGGCTGCTTTTGACTCACAAAAGCTCTGCCTGACCTTAACATTCTAATTCAAAAGAAATAAGAAAAGCTTCTAAGAGGCTATGGGCAGGATGCTTTTAACTCAGATCCATAAGCACAGATGGGGGGAGTTTCACATTATTTAGTTGAATCCAATTTAATTATAATCCTCCATCTTGTGATTTAACATGAAATAAACAGGCTGACCAGGTGGCCTTCCCAATTACCGCAAGCAAGCAAAGGTGAGAGAGCATGTTTACTTTTGTTTGTCAAGCATCTCTCTTCTTGGGAAGAACAGAAAGCTTTGGGGAGAAAGTGTAAAAAACGGAGTCTAAGCACAAAGGGTTTAGAGTAGAATAAAATTATTTAAAGCTAAAGTTCTGTACCTCTCTGGTAGAGAATGAAAAATACGAAGTCTCTGGAAGACTCCAGTACTATGAAAGCCAGAGTCAGCAAAGAAGTTGTTTAAGGGGATAATGTTCCTGGAACTTTCTGCCTAGTTCCATGAAATTAAATCTGTGACTGCACCTACCACTGAAGCTGACTGGAGTACTGACTTCAATAAGTAGGATGCTGATCTAAAAGGAAACAAAAATCTGTAAAATTTAGAAAATGATGATGTTTAAGGTCTTTTAAAATATGTAAAAGATGTTGGCAGTGAAAAGGGAGTGAAGTTAGAAGGTGTAAGATGATATAAGATGAACCCAACCTTACAAATGTGCACAGGATCAGATGTGACAGCAAGAAATGGATGAGGACAGTGAGCACAGAAGGAGTCCAGCACAGTTTCTTGTCTTTGGGCTCATTTGTAACTGAAAACAAGGAGGAATCAGTGGGCATTTACTAGAGTTGCTAAAATCTGAGCAACCAAATGTGAACAAGGGACTGATCTCTAGGAACTCCCACTCATTGCTGCAGTGACAGTCAAGTGAGACAGCCTTGTGGAGGGCAATGTATCTGGTTCTTAGGAAGCAACAAAAGTTATCGAGCTTGGGGTGATGGTAGTGTATGCCTTTAATCCTCGCACTCAGGAGGTAGGAGGATCTCAGTGAGTTCCAGGCCAGCCTGGTTTACAGAGTGTGTTCTAGGACAGCCAGGGCTAGAGAAACCCTATATTAAAATTAAAAAAAAAATACATATATATATATATCAAGCTTAAAAAAGGTAAGGGTAAGTAACTTTGCTAGAAGGAACCCACATTCTCCTCAGCCTGACCATGCAGGCTATCTTCAACAGTGACAAACCACACTGAGTTTTTACCTTCGACATGATGGGAATAGATTTTTATTTCTGGAGTCTTCCTCCCTGAAACATGATAACCCTAGATTAGTCATAATACAAAAACATTAGACCAGGTGGATGAGGTGACTCAGCAGGTTAAAGTGCTTGCTACACAAGCCTGAAAACCTGCAGTAGATGTCCCAAACACAAGGAGAGAACTTCTGAAAAGTCGTCCTTTCACTTGTGTGTGTGTGTGTGTGTGTGTGTGTGTGTGTGCATGCCCACCCGCACACATACACATTACATACACACTAAGAAGAATAAGTAAAATTAAAATGAAAATGAAAAACATGGACCTATCTCAGGGTACACCTTACCAGTATGTCTCCAAAACTGTCAAGACCATTAGAAATGAATGTCTGAGAGGCTATCACAACCTAAGGGAATGTAAAGGCACAATGGTGACCAAACATGATATTGAAGAGCACTTATGCTACAGACAAGTAAACACCATGGACTAAATGACTAATACATGTCAACATTGGCAAACAGACCCCCAGACCTTAATAAGCCCCAAAACTTTGGCACATCTGATGCCATGATGGAAGCACCACTCAGGCCTTGAAACCCAGCACACAGGAAGCAACATGGGACAAAATGAGAACAAAGACCTAAATTCACCAACGTCCATAGTTCTGGGAAAGTCCTTAAATGTACCAATCTTGCTCTTTGGCTTCTGTAGTTCTATTTCTAACTAACTGTTCTTGCAACTGAGTTGTGACCCCCCCCAGAATGTGATTTTTGTGCTTAAAACCTCACCCTGAAAAAAGGTTGAGGACTACACTGGGGTCCCAAATACCCAGAATAGTCTCCAGACAGCTAAGAAAGACTTTCTATGGGCTTGAACCCATGCCCAAGTAGTCTTCTCTGGTTGAAATGCCAATAACAAACAAACTGTATGGGGATACAAGGGAATTCTTTACAATTTACCTATAAATCTAAAATTGTTCTAATTTTTAAATATTGTAAGGCCAAGTAGCCATCCAGGGCTCAGACCTTGCTATGCAGGCCAGGCTAATTTCAAACTATTCATGATTCTGTCTTGAGCCCATGAATGCTGAGATTATGGTGTGGAGAGCTTTTGGAGCTGCTTGGCAGAAATCTGACATTGGCCAAGGACAAGGAAATGGGCTTTAGGCAGGAATCTGACATTGGGCCATGACAAGGAAGTAAGTTCAGGCAGGAATCTAATTTTAGGCTAAAACAGAGAAGTAAGTTCAGGCAGGAGTCTAATTTTAGGCTAAAACAGAGAAGTAATTTCAGTCAGGAATCCAAGTCTTAGGCTAAAACAAAGAAGTAGGCCTCAGGCATGAATATGACTGTGGACTAGGACAGGGAAGTAGGCTCAGATATTTTTGCCATCCTGATGAGCCCTTAGAAACAGCAATCACAGGGTGATCACAGCACTCTGTATATTGCCTAGTTTGTTCCTTGACTGTATCTATTGTATTGTTGGTTCCTCAACCTAGAACTGACCTAAATACTTGCATGTAATTAAAAGGGTTTAAAAGAAATGTGGGATTAAACAAACCTGTCTCAGCCTTCAGCCTCAGAACTGGCTGGGATCATGCTGCAATTTTGTCTAATTCTCACTTTTCTTTTAATCCTCACTCCTGTGCTGGAGAAATTGTTGACTGACTAAGTGGGCTTGGTCATTATGGATATCCATTACCATACTGTCTATAAAAAGCTTCTTTTACATACATAAGAGAAATCTTGAAAACCACACTATTTCCCATCAATACTGCCTGTTGGTATTCTATTCCTCACTCACGTAACATTATCAGCACATTAACCAAAGAAATACTGGTTTTTACATAGCTTGGGTTTACATTATTTGAATACGGAACTTAAAAAATTCTAAGTATTTGATAATTATGTTTTCTTAAACAGAAAAAAGTATCCATCTTAAGCAGAAGACTTTAAAGTGGGTATAGTGCTTCATTGACATATTTTATTTGTTTGTTTGTTTGTTTGTTTGTTTGTGGAGAAGGGCATTCCCCACCTGGTACAGGAAGATTTTAAATTAGTAGTGAATGTTTATATGTGTTAGAACATTCTTCACTCTTCTTCAAGGACATCATTCAACTTCCTAAGAGGCCAGAAACCCTGGGAGGCAGCAATCGTTTTGCTTTTGCTTTTCTGTCACAGTTTGGTGCAACACTGGATGCTCAAGAGAAGGTCAAAGAGATCATATGTTCACCTTATTTCAAGACACTAGTTCGACAAACAAGCCTTCACTGAGTCCTGAATATTACGAATTTACTAATAATCTGAAAAGGAAAAGCATTAAACGTGGACACTGAGGGGGTAGAAGATCTTAGAGCATCTTTGCTGCAACCAGAAACAGGCCAGAGCACATCAGGACTTTACCGCTTTCATTCTGTTCACTAGCAATATTATTCTCATTTTTAGAGTAAAAGAACACTTAGGATGTACTTTTCTCATCTGCCACTGTAAAAAGAAGTGAAACAATGTTACCTAGAGTTAATTGGTAATTTTTTTCCACTTTGTATTTATTTCATTTAGTTATAAAGGTTTCCACATAAATCACAGATTCTTAATAGTATGCTTTAATTTCATTACTCTTTTTAATTGCGATAAAATAAATGTTTTAATTGCTAGTTATATTTAATATGCATAATCTATCAACCTTTGACTTATAATATCTTTCTCAGATGCTCACTTCAAAAAAAATCCACAAGCTTTTTAATGAAAGTAATTTACTTTCCAGGAGAAATTTTTCATTTGGTTGTTAATCAGTAACATGGGAATGTCTTCACGAGTGATACTGTAAGTTTTATAGTAATATATTAAAGTCAATTATGAGTGAGATGCCATTAATGTTAGCCTTTGAAGTGAAGGACACTACTAAGCTCAAAGCCCAATATGGGACCTATATTTTTTCTTCTAGGAATTGAGTACCATGTACTGAATAAAAGATACATGACACCCCAATGAGAAAATATATGATTAATGAATCCTTGCTCTGTTTTTTCAATCATTACTACTAACTGAGGCAGCTCATCTGAATGAGCTCTGCCTAATTGGTGCCTGGACAGCAATATTCCACCATTTCCTGTTTTAAAACAAGGATACAGGTGGCCAGTGATGGAGGAAATATTTATGCACACAACTCTGTAAAGCATGACTTGTGCTATCAGCCAGATAACCTTCAAGGGCTACTCACTTGCTTGAATGAGTTAGTTCAAAAAGCTTCATGCTTTGTCTCAATACTGATTTTTTATCACAAGCCTCCTACCTTGGACTAGCATCACACTTTATGTTAGCCAGCTACCAGCCACATGTGATAAGCTAAAAGCCATCTTGGCTCCTGTTCTGTCACAGTCATAGATCTGAGGGAGTGAAACCAGGAGAATCAGTCAGGTGCAGTAGTAAACACTTAAAAGGTAGAGATTCTTTAACACAGGATTTCTATTGGCTAGAGAGTGCTCTAGAAGTGAAGAGTTAATGAATACTTTCTGGAATAAATGGACATAATTATGGCATGCAATCTAGCCTCTTGGGACATTGTATGAAAAAAGTAATAGTGTCTAGCTGACCATAACATACTGCAACTGACCACCCAGGTGTGAGAGTGTAGCATCAGAATGATTCCCAAAGGTATTTTGACAAAGTAATTTAGCATTTACTGATGAAGGTAGCTTATAAAGTTGGAGCATACTGATCATGAAGAGTTGAAACTCCACATCCAACCTCTACACCCAGTTAGATCCACACATCTTTCTCCAGGATCTATCAGAGAAATTAATGGAACTAGAAAAGATCATGTTGAGTGACATGACCCAGACCAGAAAGACAAACTTTGTGCATTCTCTCTTACTTGAGGCTTTGAACTTCAAATACTTAGAGATGAGTATATATCCTGGAGTAACTGCAGAAAGCAGAAAAGTAAAAGCAGACTATTGGAGGAGGGTAAAATAACAATAAAATATCTGAAAAAGTTGCAAGGATTCATACTATTAATGATCTACCTAAAATACGTGTAATAATGCAATACATACATAATTAAAATAAAATAAAAATTTCCCATCTTGGCTGACAATGTACCTTCCAAGAGCTAAAGACCAACTAAGAAAAACACCAACACCAAGTATGAGAAGCCCTCTTTTGAGGTGTTGGCCAGGGTTATCCAATAGACTCTCCAAATATTAAATTATTCTTACTGTCCTTGGTTGCCTCCAGAGATAGAAGTCCTTATTGCTTCAGATGCAAGGCCCAGAGGCCTCTGAGCTAGAAGTGACCTGAAAGCTTCCTCCCTGATGACTAGCTTTCATGGTACTAGAGGGTAGCATGCAAATTTAGAAAGGAAGGAAGCAACTAATCGTCTAACCCAGCTATGACTCCTATGAACCACAACAATGACCAGCATGGCATAAGTGGAGTGCATACCTTTGTGATAACCAGTATTTTTTTAATTGAATTTAAGACCTTTTCAACAAGAAGGAACTCTTGCCTAGTCCTGGAAACCAGCCAGATATCCAGAGCAGTGACATCATGGATCATGGAGGAGAACCTGCTATTGCCATTTCACTAAAGCAGCAAAATCCTTTACTGTATAATAAATGTGTGTTCTTCTTCCCACAGATAATCATAGATCTCATCAAGGAGGCTTCTCTTTTAACAGATGGAGACCATTATCAAAAACCACAACCAATCAAAATGCAGAGTTGTGGAGCTCAGTCCCAAAGGATATACTTACAAAACAACTCCCACACCTAAAGCTCAGGGATCACTGCAGAAGGGAGGGCAGAAAGAAGGGAGGGCAGAAAGAAGGAAGGGCAGAACGATTGTTAAAAGCCAGAGGAACGGGGAATTTTCTAAGATTGTGTTTACTAGGAATATCAGAAGAAACTCTCATGAAGTCTCACTAACATGGCTGCCCCAGACGATTTAAACAAGGACTGCAACAACAGACATGATAATGTGGACAGAGGATAGCCCATGATGCCTCAATCTACACAAAGAACTACAGCCAACTAAGAAATACTGAGAGCAGGAGAAATACCCTTCTTTAAGAAGACACCAAGTTGTTTCCCAATACCAAATGGTCACTCCTAAATTCATATATATGCAGCCTGTATTTATATATTTAGCCACATACATACACCCAATTATATGTATGCATGTAACAATAGTTAATGAAAAGAATGCTGTGAATTTAAAAGTCAGCAAGAAAGGGTACATGGGAGAGTTTGGAGGGAGGCAAGGGAAGGAAGAAATGTAATTATATTATATTCTCAAAAAAAAATTTAAAAAGAAATTAAATTCATGGACCCTTTAAAGAGAAGAGGTGAAATAGGTGAGGTTTTTTGGTTTAGAGGATATGAGTTAGATAGTTTGTATTAGTTGAAGATTTGAGAACATGTCCATGAAATGTTGACAAAGTCAAAACATTACACTGTTCCAAGTCATGCTATTTTCAACTAAAAATATACCCACTCAGATAAAATACTGAAATTTATAAAAAATGAAGCTCACGTGTATTACTTCTTGAGAATGGCATGTTTTTCCAACTCTTTGATATTGAGAAAATAAAAACCTTAAACTGAGTATTGACAGCCCTTCATAAACCTTCATAAAACCTGACAATATCAATCAACTATGATGAAAGTGAACCTCAAGATCAGAACACATTCTTCTGAAACTCTAGTATTTTCCTCAAATAATATAACATAAAAGTTTCCCTTGCTAACCACAAAATAAATAAATAAATAAATAAATAAATAAATAAATAAATCCACCTGAAATTAAGAAAGCTTGGACCTGGGGCTGGAGAGATGACTCAGCAGTTAGAAGCACATCACTCTTCCAGGGGCCCATAGTTCAGTACCCAGCACCCAAGTCAAGCAGCTCACAATGGGCTGTAACTCCAGCTTCAGTTTCTCCAAACACCTTTGGCCTCCTCAAGCATCTACGCTCCTGTGCACATATATTCTCTCTCTCTCTCTCTCTCTCTCTCTCTCTCTCTCTCTCTCT
>NW_021604604.1:2259054-2284825 GCF_004785775.1 Grammomys surdaster
CTCTCTCTCTCTCTCTCTCTCTCTCTCTCTGTCTCTCTCTCTGTCTCTCTCTCTCTCTCTCCACACACACACATATATTTAAGTACAAAACTATAAGTAACATTTTTTGAAAGTGTGCAGTCTTTCCAGTATTGGAACTAACGAATGCAGCACTCTTCCATTTCCAACCACTTTATTAATCTCCAATTCCACCGTCAAAGCGCTCAGTATAAATTAGCAAGATTTTAAGGCTCTTTATGCTGAGATACCGTGAACTTGGCAACTGAGGCAGAGCTGGGAACTTGGGCCCCAGGTAATGCAGGTCCTCCTAGTCTGACTTTATCTTGCTAAGAAGTTAGAGTGTGTGTTGGACTTGATATTCAATTTCTATTCTTTGCTTTCTATAAGATATAGATCATTAAGTCTGAACCAATTTCCTCTGAAGAAACTGCTTTAAATACAGTGTCTCAAATAGCAATGCAATTTAAAAATAACGAGTATATTTTTCTAAGACAGAGTGTGGTTTCCGTATGCATTTTAAATTATTTTTGGATTGCCTTTCTTGATGTAGGAACTGTAGCACAGGTTCCAAAAAGTGTGCTTCAACAAGATACCAGCAGAAGTCCCTCCGTGTATACAGAGGGCCTGTTCTCCCTGCTATTGCAGAGGAAAGCCTAGCAAGGCTGAGAGCTGGACACACTGGCAAGCATCCTAAATGTTAATTGTGATTGCTTCGTGTTTTCTGCTAACCCATAGCGGTTTTAATTAAAACATCTTCTATGTCCCTGGAGGAAAGTGTTATTCAAAATAGCTGTCTTCATCAGCACAGCAGAACGCTTCTTGTTCTATTGTAAGAAAGTAAGAGATGCATGAAGTATGTCTGGGTCTCCAACCTTATGTCCTGAGAGAACAGTTTCAAAATTCTCCGGAGTAATGTTGTATTGTGTGTTCCTCAGCTCTTTGACAGCAATTTTGGTGTTCTTTGGCCTTGAGTTCTGGAAACCACTTCTTCTCTGGATACCTTAATTTCTCAGACTATTTTGTCCCTACTAAGTCCCCTTCCTCATTTCTGAAAGGCATGAAAAAGACCTACATTACATTTTTGTGTGTTATTAGCCAATAAAAATATGGAAAGCCTCTATTTCTGGTTTTCCTCACTTGCTGTGATGGCTTATATTAATTGTCAATTTGACAGGATCTACAATCACCTTGGATTCTACTACAACCCCCTTGGCATGTCTGTGAGGTGTCTTCTAGATTACGTAAATGGGAAGGAGGGGATTCATTCTAAGTGTGGGCAGGACCATTCCATGAGCTGGGGAGCCAGAATGGACATGACAGCATGAGCTGCCTTGTGGCATTTACACACCCTGCTCCCTGATTGCGAATGCAGTGTGACCATCAGCCTCATGGCCTCCAGATTGCATAAGGTGACAGGAAAGAATGACTCGTAAACAGAGAGACAGACAGACAGACAGACAGATAGACAGACAGACAGACAGACAGACACACACACACACACACACACACACACGAGCGCCCGCGCTGCTCTCCTGATCTTGGCCACTGTGCAAGGACTGCTCTGTCCCCCAGGCCTGCTCCACCTTCTGCCCCTGATCATCTCTCTCATCTCCTCCCTCAGCTTCCACTAATCTATGTGGACAAGAATCATAATCAATATTCTTGCTACATCTCTCTCCTTTTCCCCCTGGCTCCTCCTCTTCCTCTCCTCTTTCTTTCCTTCTCTCTCTTCGCTCCTCCCACATTAGTTCCTCCCAAATTACCGAGCTTTATTTTAAAATGTAGCAAGGAAATATCCTGCTATATTCCCTGACTCCACAGTGTGGCTTAGGGGACTCTTCTCACTACTCACATGTCACTAGCTTCTTTATCTTCTGGTCCCTCTGAACAACCTGTTTATTTGCAGTCCCCACTAAATCATAAACTTCTCTTGTTCCTTTCAACCTTCCTTCCTCATTGCCTAATACAGCATCCAGAGCAGAGTCCTCCCATGCCCACTGAATGGAGGAATGACGTGAGTCTAAGGGCGCGTCGCTTATCCTATGTCTACTGTGGGTCTGCAACCTGCCGGATCCTTTGAACAGATCCTCTCTCATCCACACCACACTGCAAGCTGTGTGCTATTTTTGGACCTTTCACAGACAAAGGTCAGTGGGATTAAATAGCTTTCTTTTAAGTCATCAAGCTCATAGTGAATTCAAGACCAGATCTGTGCAACTTCAGAAATTCCTACTTATCAAACTACAGTCTCTCCCTTTCCCTGTAAGTAAGCACAAACCCACAAGAGAGCCATGTGTTTGACTTCTGAGGGTAATTCTACCCACCTGCATTCATTTAATAAAATGAAGATTTTTCTGGAAGCCAGTAGTTAGCCTCACCTTTTATACCATGCTGTCCTGAGAATGTTCTTCATCATTATAGCCCATCTCAAAGGCCTTATGGCAACTCTGCTTCTCCTCACTAGTTTTACTCAGAGGTTGAGAGGCAGAACTGATACAGTCTAAAGCATCTTACCCAGGACAGCTTCTCTGAGCAGTGACCACTCATCACCAGGCTCACAGAACAGATGGTTCATTCATAGGGTAGACAAGCAGCCAGTGGGTCTGCTTTCTGATGCAAGAGGAAAATTCCCTAGACAACTGCCAGTATTTCTGGTGTCCTGTGGATGTGCCATTTGCCTTTGCTACTTGCTCAGGCAAGTCAGAGAAAAGACATAGAAAAATCTGACTGGCAGCTGCCTGTGTCCTTTTCACAAGTTTCCCAGGGCAGCATCTCCTGGAGATAGCCCACTTACAGGGTAACTGCCACTAATCCACTGATTCCTAGAGCCATGTTAAGGGTCCACCTCAGAGACATAGGAGGGAGCTGATCAAGTTCAGAAAATCCCGTTATCTGGACTGACATATATAGCCTAAGAACTAACATGGCTTCATTGCTGAAAAGCTGCCCTCTTCCCATCACCTTACAACTAAGACCTGGGGGTGGGGTGGGGGTGGGGGGCATCAATACTTTCCCACCTACATGAGCTCCCATGGAAGCATATACTTGTCATCCTAGGTGGAGGATCAGAGGTCACATGTTAGGGCATATTGTGGGTTTGAGGCCAACCTAAGCAACACAGTGAGACTTTACCGTTTAAAAATTCAACCTGGAGATGAGATCCTAGAAGAATAAAACATTTTAATGTTGGTTTAAAAGTTTGAGGGATGGGTCTAGGCTAGAGAGATGGCTCTGTGGTTAAGCACTCTGACTGCTCTTCCAATGGAACCAGATTCATCTCCCAGCACCCACACGGCAATTCATAACTCTTTGTAATTCAGACAATTACAATCTCTTGTAGTTAAGAGATACGACATCCTCTTTTGGACCTCCATGGGTACCAGGCATGTACTTGGTGCACAGGCATTCCTGTAGGCAAAACAGCCATGAAATTAAAAAAAAATAAAATTAAATAAAATTAAATAAAATTAAACTTATGGGGGCTAGGGAGCTGGCTCAGCAGGTAAAAGCACTTACTCCATAAGCTTGACAACCTGAGCTTGATTCCCAGAGCCCAAGTAAAAGCAAAAGGCCTAATGCTGTGGCAGGTAGCTTTAATCCCTGCTTTCCTATTCTGAGATGGAAGAGGACAGGATAAGCTACAGGACGCTCACAGGCCAGTACAGGGTACAGCAGCAGAAACAGTAAGAGACTCTGCCTCAAAACAATGTGGGAAGATCCAATTCCCACAAAGATGTCTTCTGATCTCCATGTTGTCTGTCTGTCTGTCTGTCTGTCTGTCTGTCTGTCACTGTCTCTGTGTTTAACACACACACTCACACACACACACACACACACACACACACACACACACACACCCTTTAATAAAAATTTTAAATCCGATTGCTTCAGGAATTCCTTCAGGGGCTTTTTGGGAGTGGGGGGTGCAAATACCAAATGTTCTCCAAGTGGACAGAACAAGATAGAATGTTTTATCTTTTGCATTTCTGAAAAGTCCTTTCTTTTATAAAGGTCAGTAAAGCTTCATCATCACCCAACCTTGCCCCTGTGTTCCATTAAGTAACCATACAATAGGTAATGGAGAAACACATCCAAATCCACCTGCCGCTCCCCATTCTGACTACACTAACAGCATGTAGAATGACATGAAACTAATGTCGTTTCTAATGCTCTTAGATCCTAGCTCCATCAACTTCTCTAAATAACAGCAAAACCAACAGCATCAAGCGTTAGAATTTATAAATTAAATTAAACTCTTCTTCCACAATCCTCGTAGCCCTAGACAGAAAGAGAGGTGGCCAAGTCTGGGGCAGCAATTGGCCCCTCAGACATAGCTCACCTCAACTCTGTCCCTTCCATGAGGGGCCAGAATTAGGAGGTTCAGTTTTAAAAGGAGTATTAAAAACAAAACCACCCACCCAACCAACCAAACAACTAATAATGTAGCTGGGTGTGGTAGCATACACCTGTAATTTTAGTACTCAAGAGGCAAAGGCAGCAGAGCACTGAGTTTGACGCCAGCCAAGTCTATATAGTGAATTCCAAGACAGCTAGGACAACATAGTGAGACCCTATCTCAAAACAAACAATAACAAAAACCAAAATAAAAGTAGAGAAGCAACTGTAAGGGCCCTACCATAGCCTGCCCATAAAGGAGATGATTAATTAATACTTTGAAATTTTCTGTCTTTACTAAAATTGCACAGAGGTTGAAAGTCACTACAACTAGGAGCAGCGATCTCATCTGCAAAGACTTCTTAAGGAAGAAAAAAGAAGATACAGAAAACAATCAGTTATTATATGCGCAGATTCTCTAAGTTTTCCTACTTGCTAAACTTTATATGCAGCCCCCACATCAATATCCACGGAACTCAACAGAACATCAAACAATCTGGGTTCTTCTACTGCAGTTCAATTCAACAGCACTCTGCCTTCCGGGTTCCGTCTGAGGAAGCGTACTTTTTGTGGTCTGTTTAGTGCCTCATGTTTCTTTTGTCTTTTCTTTTTGATGATTTTTGCTGTTTAAATTTGCCCTTGAGCAGAGTGGAGAAGGGCTGCCTAGTGTTCTTAAGTGCACAGGAGGCTGGATGTGCCTTACAGAGAAAACATGCGTGTTGGAAGGCGTCATTCAAGCATGAATTACAGTAGAGTTGGTTACTGACCTCCATATACCTGAATGGCTGATGTTTATTACAGAAGGTGTCTTTAAATAGAAACACATGGACATACAAAAGCAGTGCTCTGTGGTAATTAGCTGGCAAGAATACTGTGAGCAGAAACCTAATAATAGAGAAAGTTAGTACTCTCTAAAGGTCAATATTCTCTAACTCAGTCTGATGATTAATATCGTCAGCTTGACAGACTCTAGAATCCCCTAGAATTTACTCTCCACAGGGTCTGTGATGGTGTTTCTAGCCGAGGTTAGATAAAGTGGAAAGACACAACCTACATGTGGGAAGACCCAACCTACATGTGGGAAGACCCAACCTACATGTGGACAGCCCCATCTCATGTGCAGGAGCTCTAAAGTAAACAAAAAGAGGAGAGCAAAGAGAATACCCACATTCTTCTCTTTCTCCTTCCTGACTAGGGACCATTCATGCTCCTACACCTTTCCCACCACAACAGAGGCGATGCCCTCAAACTGTGAGCCAAAAAATGAAACTTTTATTTTTCTTTCCTTTTTTTTTTTAATAACTTGCATTTGCCAGGTGTTTGGTCACAGCAAAGAGAAAAGGAATTGGTATACAACTATACAGGATAAAATGCTAATAACGAGAACTGACTATACTTTCATATTAGAATAAGTGTGTGTGAATATGTAAAATAAGCTTAATAGTTAAACATCAGAGTTAATGCAGTCAGCTCATTTTCTTTTACTATTTATTTTTTTAAGGTCTTAAAGAACTCACTAATTTGAGATCAAGGGGCTTGTGCTGAAAGCATAGCCAGCTAGAACTGCTGTGGTCCTCCATCCAGGATAATTTTTTTTTTTTTTTTTGAGACACTACAGACTGTATTAATCAGGGTTCTCTAGAGAAATAGAACTGGTAGAATGAATCTATTAAAAGAGGGATTTATTACAGTGGCTTACAGGGTGTGGACCGACTGGTTGAACAATGGCTAAGAATCCAGCAGTCCTTCAGTTCACGAGGCTGGGTGTCTCATTTGGTCTTCAGTACACACAGAAATCCAGATGAGGTAGACTCTAATGCCAGTGAAGGAATGGACTTTCCAGAGGGTGAGAGCAAGCAGACAAAGAGAGGCTGCTTCTCTCTTCTTTGTCCTTTGTATAGGTTGTCATGACGTGTGACCCAGATTTAGGGTAGGTCTGTAACCTGTCTTTTACTATTTTGTGTGTTCTTTTTTCTTCTACCCCTTTTCTTTCCTGTCACCTCCCTAAAACTAGATAGAAGAGGAAAGAAAGGATAGAGAGGAGAGGGGATGATGTTATTGTTAGACAACTTCCTGCTGATTAGAGCTTTGAGTTTCTTGAGCAAGTTTGATCTTCTCTGTTAGGATTTCTAAATTCTTCTTGTTGTTGTTTCTTCTTTGCACATGACTACTTAACAAACAATGACCAAGAGCAACCAACCAATAACCAACAACCACCTCATTTCTTGGGGTCCTAGCATTTATATACCTTCTGAAAAGTCCTCCAAAATTCCAAACATCACACAGTCACAGAAACTATCTGCCACTGGAAAAACCATGCCCCTGCTAGAGCATGAGGCAAATCATACTCAGCTGCTGGGGACAATATGAAGCAGCCCCATATCCCACACCTGAGATTAAAACAAAAACATATTTTTATAATATTTCTGAGGGTTTTAAAAAAAGAAACCAAAATTTTCACTACATAGTTCTTCTCACCTCAAATGATCTAGGTTTAAGGTGAGTATTCCTAGCTCAGTGAATTGAATTATTCCTCACAGGTGTGCCCAGTGAGTTACGTTTTTATTTAATTCCAGACGTTTCCAAGTTGACAAGCAGAATAGCCACCACATAGACAAAAATATTATGCATAACTTGGAAATAATATACATTTCACCTTTTAAAAACTAAATCACATATTTTTGTCACTTGCAAAATAGATTTCAACAAAATGATGGATTTGCTGGGGAATTATGTCCTCAAATACAGACTTACCTACATACACACTGAGATTCCTAGATACTCACACTACAGACTTGAACTTCATCTAAGCAATATGAAGTGTTAAGCTCCAGCTTAGGAGCAAGATAGTTTTCCTGCCTTAGGCACATTGTCAAATGTTCTCCAAATCCTATTCTTTAGAAAGGTAGAAGAGAAAGATAATAAAAGGTAGACTAGAAAGCTAATAGAGTTCAGAAAACTAGATTCAAATTATTAAGATAAAAAATGGATAGCACTTAACTGCCAAAAAGTAAAAAGCATTCATTATTCTCCAAAGTCATCTGACAATCCTGGACTAATCTGAAAGTAAGCATGAGGAAGTTTTCATTTCATCTACTGTGTGTACATTTAGTTATTAGTCTAGTGATGTATGGAATGTGACTCATTAGCCCATGGTTTGCAGGGTTTGAAGTTGATAGATGCATTTCTAAGTCACTGGCACGGTGGTGGTTCTTTCTGACGTCAACCTGATTGGATTAATAGATGCTTAGTAATAGTGGACACATAATGCGTCTGGGAAGGCATTTCCAGAGACTACGAGGGCTCTGACTTAATGAATTAATCCCTTGACGGAACACGAGGTGGTACAAGTTGAGAGCGGTGATATAGGATGTGAGACCCAGTTGGAAGGACACGCCTTTGAGACTGTATCTTAACCTGTTTTCCAATACTGGCACTTCTCTGGATGTCCACTAAGAAGTGAAAGCCTGTTTCCTCACACTCTCCTGTCACCATGATGTTCTGCACAAACACATGAGATCAAGCGACCCTGGCATGATCCCTCCGAAACTGTGAGCAAGAACAAATCTTTTTTCACTTTAGCTTATTCTGCCAGATAGTTTGGTCACATCTGTGGAAAAGTAACTAATGCAGATACTAAGCTGGAAAATTCAATACACAGGGTATCTGCTTTGATTAGGCCCCAGATCTTATATTTCTATATTTCTATATTTGAGAATATTTCTATATTTGAGAATCCTATGCATGATCTCAAATTGAGATAAGCCATGAGATGTCCCAGTTCCTTCAACAGTAAACTGGATACCGAGAATAGCAATGAGCCTCTTCTATGGAACCATCACTGGGTTCAAAAAGAGACTAAGACAGAACAGATTCTGCCATGTCATCTGGCTGAGGACCCCATGAAATAAGACTGAAAACTCACAAGGAAGGCAAAATAGTAAAGATCTATTTTATCTCCTAAAAGACACTGATGCTCATTATTTAAAGATCCTTCTGGTCTCATACTTTTCGAATATTAATAAAGCATCTCGTCTCTCTGGTAGCCACAGGGCACCTGGTCAGTCTCTAACAAAACTCTTCCCCTTTCTGAGTTGGGCAAACTGAAGAGGCATTTGATTTATAAAACCCCAGCTTCTTATGTGTAGATGTAGTGGTGTTAAAACTACTCTTAGAGCATTAATTAGTTCCTTAATATCTTTTTATTCTCAAAGTCTGCTCTCCATAAAGAGCGGTGAGCTGAGTGTCTGTGGAGCAGAAGGGTGTTGGCTTTTATGCCGTGGGAGTCCTCTAACAACTGTGCTAACAGTCTGGAGTCTTCATTCTCAGACTTCAGAGACCAGAGAACCGGGTGGGTGCTGTCTTCTTATTTGTTCTTTTCATTAAGACTTTTCAAAGAAGACTTTATTCTAATATGCATTTAGGAGAAAAAAAGAAAAAGAACTTTGCCTCCAGGCAAATAACTCACAAGGGTAAAAAAAGACCTCTGTAATAAGTCTTATTTCACAGGGTTCACTTGTGTGTGTGTGTGACAGTGGACCTCTGCAGACATTCTGTAAGTGCCACCACCACCTCGAAGGAAATCTATGAAAGCTGAGAGATAATCATTTAAACAAATCTGCTACTTTTGTTGCTTGTTTCTCTGTGTAGCCTGACAGTCCTACAACTCGTGCTGTCTCTGCCTCTAAATGCTGAGATCAAAGGTGTGCACTGCCATGGCCAAGTTTCAAACCTGCTACTTAAAAAAAAAAGATTTATTTATTTATATGTTTATACAGATAGGAGTACTTTTCTGCATGTACATCTGCATACTAGAAGATGGCATAAGACAGTCTTAGCTGCCATGTGGGTGCTGGGAACTGAACTCAGGCCCTTGGAAGAGCAGTGAGTGCTCTTAACCACTGAGCCAAACCTGCTACTTCTTAACAGGTACCTTAGCTTGGCTGGAATGCATCTAGAATTCCCCTATCAATTTTGGGTAGAATGTGACCTCAGTATTTTATTCTCATCAGTGACAAGATAGCTTGCTTGGTGCCAATATAGCTCCTTAGAGTATGTCAGTAAGAACATAATTGTGTGTGTGTGTGTGTGTGTGTGCACATGCACATGCATGGTTGTTCTGCCTGCATGTCCAGTGCCTAAAGAGACTAGAAGAAAGATTGGATCCCCTGGAACTAAAGTTAAAGATGGCTGTGAGACATGTAGGTGGTGGGATTCAAACTTGGATCTTCTGGAAGATTAGCCAATGTTCTTAGCTGTTGAGCCATTTCTTCAGCCTAGGACACATTAATTTTTACAGTTGATTGCTCAGAAGAGACATTTTAGAGTTGAAAGAAAATTCAGACATTACTCAGTTATGATTATTTCTGTAGTAGGTATGATGACCAAGTCTAAAAACCTTCTAAATGGCTAAGGCCACACAGCGAGTCAGAAGCAGGACCAGCCTAGTTTAGTTCTGTGCCTTCGTGGTTCCTAGCCTGGGAACTGGCATTACTAAGTGCTTTCCCTGGTAACTGTCCTCATCTGATTGCATTCTCTAAGCAGATTGCCACCTGTAGAGAAAGGGTACTAACCATGTGGAGAGAAGCAAGGAGATAGGAGGGACCCTTTACCCTGGTAGCATTTGTGGGTATGGGACTGTTAGTTTGTCTTAAGCTCTTCCTGGTCTGGTGAGCATCACCATGGGGCTTGGTCTTTCTGTGTTCCCTATGACCAGCTTAAAGTGGGAGTAAGTACATAAAGCTTTCAATAGGGTCTGTTTTATCTTATAGAAGGCTGGGTCAGTATAGTATGAAATATCCTTCAGTTGAACATATTGAAGCCCAAAGCAACACACTGAGCTAGAACAAACTGTGCACAGGGGAAGACGTTAGAAGACCCATGAGTACAATAAGATCATTCCTATTCTTCATTCTCTTAGTGAGAAGTAATAAATAGTTACATCCAGAAATGAAATTAGCACTCATGATCCAAAATCTCAAAAGTCCCATAGTGGTTATCTGGAGTAGTTTCCCTAGCATTTACAGGTACTAACCTTCTCTCCTAGGTAAGTGATTTGAACTTAGTATTATTAAGTCCCTTATTCAAATATGTGTTGATATTTTTCCCTTTGGGAATGATACATTTTATGTCAGTCAAAGGAGAAAATAATCCTAAAATTAAAGGCATTTAAAGAAATAATTTTGGTGCCAAATTGGGAAAGAAAGCTCTGAACACGCTTTGAAAATGGAGCCAAAGTACCCATTAAAGGAAAAATTACAGACGAATTAAGAATATGCCTTTTCCCAGTGACACTGAATCTCAGTAATTTTCTCCATGATGATCTGAAAACCCTGTAATTCTCATTGAAATCTGGCAATTGCACCCATCCTCCTTCAGCATAACAAACAGAAAGGCTTAGGGTGTGGTGAGGAATACACAGAAATATTGCCTTACACTGAATTTGGATTACTGTTGAGGACCATGGAAAGAGAAAGACAAGCTCCCCTGCCCAGTGAAGTGGCATAATCTGTCACATTACTATTCACGCTTGCTAATTAGGCAAAAGATGAAAATACGATGTCATTATTTGCACAGTTTAAGGATTTATTTTAGTGAGATGTATACACATAGATTGCCTTTATGCCAATGGAAGGACAGTATGCAAGCGTTTTATCTCATAGCTCACAAGATCAATGTCCTTGGGACCAGACAACTGGCTGAACATCTATGTCAGAATTCATGTGACTGCCCTGTGTTCAGTGAGCAAAACTGTTCTTTACATCAGCAATCTTGAAGGCCTTTTATTATTTTTTTTCCAAACACAGATATGGAAGCTTAAAATACGTTTCATAGCTGGGAAGTGGTGGTGTATACCTTTAATCTCAGCACTCAGGAGGTAGAGGTAGGCAGATCTCTGTGAGTTTGAGACCAACTCGGTCTCAATATACATTGACTGATTATACATATACATATATATATGTGTGTGTGTGTGTGAGTGTGTGTGCGTGTAAATATATATATACATATATATATATACACACACACACATACATATTTCATAGTACAGGGGTCCCCATCTTAGGAATGGAAAAGGCATGATACATGATAAGAATTGTCTGCATTGTATGAATAGATCACAACTCTCTTTTTGACCTTCCTTTTCTTCTTTCCCTCCATTCCTCCTTTCTTTCTTAAAGACAGAGCCTCGGTGTGCAGCCCAGGGGGATCTGGAACTCTGTGAACTAACTAAACTAGCTGTGAACTTGTAATGCACTTCCCTCTGCCTCCTGATGCCTCGACTTAGAGGTGTGAGCCATCATACTTGACTTCCAAGTTTTCTTGCAAACATCAAAACTATTCTATCACAAAGGCTGCACATAAGAGAGACCAAGGACTCCTGGTTTCAGAGAAAAGCCAGCAGAACACCTGCTTCCCAAGTGATAAGCCCTGAGCGAATGGGTTCCTGGGTCCAAATTTTAGCCTTTATGCCTCTGCCTAAACATTCACTTGCTATATGCTTTCTTAATGAATGCTTAAGGCAATCCTTTTTTAAATGGACAAACCTTGGCAGGAGGTCAGCAAGTTAATTGGCTGGGAGAAGATAAAGCCAATAAAGCAAAGCTCTATGCCCATTTCAAAGACTCATTTCAAATGTACCATAAAGTGGATGGGGATTATTATTGTGCCCAGTTTTTAGAAAATCCAACATAAGAAGTATGACCTTTCTAGCTACATGAACCTAGGAGTGATGATTTAACCACATTCCTGTCCCATTCAGCCACAATTTCCTCAGGATGGGGGGGGGGGCTGTGCAGTGGAGTGCCAAGCACCTGCCTAGCATGCAAAAGTCCAAGTTTGATCCCCATCGCTGCAATAAATAAGCAGCAACTCCTGAAGCAGCTGCTAGCTTGAGTGTACAGATGATTAAGTAACTGTTAGAGACAGGAGCTGCAGGGCAGGAACTCAGAGTTAAAGGGTCGGCTGCCACTGTCAATTACAGGGTAACTAGAAAGCACATCTCTCTTTAATTAAACCTAAGGTAATAGGAAATGTCATTTATGAAAAATCCAGACCGATGTACCACAAAGTGGCAGGCAGCCAGGCAGCAGCACGAAGAGAAAGGCAAGTTTCTTTTTAACCAAAAGCATGCCTGGATGAGATGGCAGCAGGCACATGTCAACCATACCTTTTCTCATTGGAAAGCATCATAACTCTTACTGGGCATCAACTACAACAATAAAGAGGCTCTTTGAAAAAGCCAACTTAGCGTTATTATTAGCATTCTCTTAAGATTGCTTCAAACACCCCCTTCTCTCTAAAAACCTTTGCATCTGGGGAGAATCCTTTTCCTCTGGATTCAGATATGGCTTTCCACATACAGCCAGTGGAACATTCATTCATCTTACTGGTTCTGTGTATGCCTGTGTCTGGGGGATAAACTCAGCTCGCTGAGAACATAAATGGCCTTTATTAGTCTGGATCCTCCTAGCGGCTGTGTGAATGTTCGGCTCTCAGTGGATTTCTAATAAAAATTCATTTAATTTTTCCAGATGCCCAGTGTTATGAATAATTCAGCCCCATATTATCAAACCTGATAAATTTCCACTCCAACTCTTGTACCTCTGATTACAGCTAGTAAGATGACCATGATGGCATCCTGGCAGGTGTCTTTTGATTCCTGTCATCAAGCTGTTGAGAGTCACTAGGAAGAGGGGGTAGTAATATTCAAAAGAAACAAAAACAATAGCAAAATGGACAAAAGACAAAGTATTCGGGAAAACAACAAAAAACAAAAGATCAGTTTGGGAGGAGGATGAGTACTGTGAGAAATTTTAATAAATCAAAATATAATTAGCCTCATCACTGGGTGAGCTGGTACATGCCTATATTTCAGCAATTGGTAGGTGGAGGCAGAAGGTTGGACGGTTTGAAGGTAATCTAGGGTATTTAGGGAAACCCTTTTCACAGAAACAACCAAACGATGCAAGAGATTGGGCTGGTTGCCCAGTTTCCTACTCTACTAACTCAGAGCTGCTTTTGGAAATAAGAGTCCTCTTTCAAACTTCATTTTGAATAGAAGCAAGAGCTGAACAAGGAAGCCAAGCAAGAGGCCTGATATCTCATGGGTAGCAAAGCATGCCCATCATCAGGGGATTAAACAGTGGGAACCATTATGAGGACAGTGGTCACAGGATTGTTAAAAAAGGTTTGACACTCTTTAAAGGACCAGATGTACACAGTGGCATCATCCAGGTGATTTCCATTTCACCTGAAAGAAACATTAATGTGCTTGAAATAAATGTAAAAATCAAAACAACCATCACATGTGGTTCAATGTATAAACCCATCAAGCACAGGGAACTAATGAAGGTCATAACCAAGGTCCTTAAAAACTGCTAAGGCCAACATGGTAGTAAGTTCCAGCCTAATTAATGTAAGAAAAGCATTGACTGGGCCAGTGAGATGGCTTAGTGAGTAAAGGTGCTTGATGACAAACCTGATGACATGAGTTTAATCCCTGGAGGAAGGAAAGAAGCAACTTTAAGAAGTTGTCCTCCAAATACACACACAGACACACACATATACACAGACACAATGGATGGATAGATAGATAGATAGATAGATAGATAGATAGATAGATAGATAGACAGATAGACAGATATATAGGATGATGAATGGATGGATGGATGCATGCATGCATGTTGGTACAGGACCAAAAAAAAAATGTTGGTGATGGCTCACACCTTTAATCTCAGTATTCAGGAGGCAGAGGCAGGCGGATCTCTGTGAGTTCAAGGCCAGCTGGGTCTACAGAGTGAGTTCCTGAACAGCCAGGGCACTTACACAGAGAAACCTTATCTTGAAAAACAAATCAACAACAGTAACAAAACAAACCAATAAAAAAAAGAGAATGTTTGCTATCAGAAAAGCTGTTTCAAGAGGCTGAAGAAATGCCTCAGTGGTTACAGAAGTTTATTACTCTTGTAGAGGACCCAGATTTTGTTCCTAGCACCCACGTGATGGTTCACAACTGTCTTACACTCCAGTTTCAGGGAATTCTATTGGTTCTTCTGGCCTTCTCAGTTTCTATATGCAGAAAGTGCACATAAATTCACACAGGCAACACACATACACATAAATAAAGAAAAGAACTGTTTCAGGCTGGGTGTGTGTGGGGGGTGCATACTTTAACACTCAGAAGTGAATTCCAGAGGCAGTGCTACACAGTGAGACCTTGTCTTAAAAAAAAAAAAAAGTTCCACACATTTCCTTTCCTGTTCTCCACAAATCCCTATGTTGTTTTTACAATACAGGTTCTACTGTAGCTATGCTCTGAAATGAACCTTAGAAGGAAACCTGCCATCCCTGTCCGCTCAGTGGCTTCCTGGAATGTCTGTGCACGTTACACTTGGCTATATTTCTTTGCATACTTCTGTCAATGCTGAAGCTGGTCTTACTGGTTCAACGGGCTATCTCAGACTTCACCTTGTATCTGTTTAGACTACACTGTCAACTGAGACCAATCTGGAGCTGTCTCCTGTTGTTCCCCATTGCCCACCCTCTTTTCCCCTCACAGCCAGGTATGCATTCACTAGCTCCCTTTAAAATACATCTTTTTCCTGTCCTTCTACACATTTCAGATATATAAGAAACATATGAAAAGGCTAGGTTTGGAACAGCTCGACCACTATAATATACTCTGTTCTCAGCTACCTCAGAGCAGAGAAGGAAAAATGACAATTTACCTGTTATATGGATTTGGGGTTCTTAAGTGAGAAACTACTGTAGGCCCTCTACAGCCACAGGTCCTGAATCCGTGGGTTCCACACTCATGAATTTAATCAATGGCATGCCAGAAATATTCAGAAAAAAAAAATACTGTGTCTGTACTGAACATGTAAAAACTATTTTTGTCTCATGATTCCTTCAAATAAAACAGCAAATTAATCCTATTTACACAGAATGTACCTTGCATAATGTGCTATGAGTAATCTAGAGATGATTCAAAGCATATGAGAGGGTAGATGTCAGTTCTAGGCTAATGCTACACCTTCTAAAATCAGCGACTAGACCGTTTACAGGTTTTGGTATGTGTGGGGGCCCTAGAACTAGAGTCTTATGGATTCCAGTAAACATTTTTATAATATCCAGTACCAAATCTATTTTTCTTAAAAAGCTTAAATTTTCTTCCTAAACCATTGTGAATAACTACGTGTATGTTTATTTACACATACTGTTTTTCATAATAAAAGTGTTGAAAGCTGCCCATCACATTGAAAGAAAACCAGCTCCGTCACGTAGTGAGGTCCATCTCTAGCAGTACAGGTAACAGGAAAAAAACCCTTCAAATCCAACTGAAATGTGTCATTGACTATATCCTAACACACACCAGAGGCAAGCAGCTCACTAAACATTGGGAAGTTAAGAAAAGGCAGAGAGGGACAGTTGCTTTAGACATCTAAGAACTCATTGTCTCTCCCAGGAGACACTGAAGACACGAGGCTTTCCTGTAGTGGAGTTAAGACCAAAGCAGGTGAAAACACAGTGAGCTGCTGTGGGGAGCATTTCCCACATGGCTCACAAGCATGGCCCCACAATGGTCTAGCATTTAGCACTCTTTCAAATCTGAGCCGCCTCTACAGACTCTTTGTTGAGAAGTACCAAAACAGAGTAGCCACCTCACAACTACAGAAGCACGACTGAGAGGCTAATGAATAGAGGCTAACCTTGTCTGCATATTAATATCCACAGGTTCTAGGGAACAGCTCAAGTATGGACAGGGGAAAAACAAGATTGTAATGGGTGATCTCAGAGACAGCACCAAATCACATCCAAGACAGATGCCAGAGTCTTCCTATTGTGGACTTCCTTAGGTGAGTGGACCTTGTCCCTCATCTGTGATACTGAAGTGACTTGCCATAGTTTTCTCAGGCATTTAGTCTCCTATTTCACCTAGCCCATAAGCTGGAACTCCTGCAAATACTACTAAACAGACTAAGGCAAACCCACCTGATTGGCAACACATGCCCATACCCACGCTTGATCACCAGACTCTCTTTCGAACAACTTTCTCCCTGTGTGGATCCCATTGGTCAGGTGGAATGATATCTGAATCCTCATCACAACTGTTTACTTTTGCATGACATGTGTCCTAGTTCCTCTATTCTGTCTAATATGTTCTCTTTTGCACTGTTTTCATTGGAACATGGATGTATTAGTGATACATACATACATACATACATGGATGTATTGGCGATATATACATACATTCATACACACATATATACATATGTTTTATAGTTGGATAGTATAGCATAGTGGTAGCTATATGTGAAGGTTTCTTTTCCTCCACTCACATGCACAGAGGAAGATCTCTTTTCTTGTGTATGCTATTAATTGTGTCCTGAAAGGTCAAAGCATTCTGTCACCATGCCTTGGCTCAGTTGCTGCAAAGAGCTCACATATCTAAATTTAGAATGTTTCCCATGGTTAGATCAGGCAAATATCTTTTCCATGCAGCATCAGCTTTCCAGAGATTTCTGTAAAGGATCCTGCTACCAGAGCATTAAAGCCTGGGAGAAAAGTACTCAACCAGTCCTAATTAAATCCAGAATTAGAACTCAGAGCGCACTTCCCATATGAACAATGCAAAAATCAGTATAGCAGGTCAGTTCAATTTAATACACAAAATGCACATTTGCCAGACAGCCTAAAGCCTGGTGCCAAATTCCACATGCCCATCTCAGAAGGTAAACCAACAGAGCATCAAGCCACCATTGATCTGTTAGGGCATATGCATACAGCACAGGGGGGCCTGTGCAAACTCCATCTGTGGCCTCGGCATTAAACACCTCCTGCATCTCTGCAACTAGCTAACTTCTACAAAGAGGCCTTTGACCCTCTGACTCCAACACTGCGAGACATTATCACCTTTCCCTCCTGAGTGTCCCATCAGTGAGGTAAAAAACAGATACCTTCAATGCACAAACAGAACAGAACACAAGGTCAATAATTCAACACTTCAGGATTAGTAATTTTTGTCAAGTGTACAAAGAGATAGCTCCAGTTCAGATAAAGTTGTTAGGACACTATTTAATAGTTCAAGACTGTCTTTCAGAATATACCTTTTGGGGTGTGACAAGTCAATGAATGTTGATTATAACACGTTTGGTTTTAACTAGTTAACAGACACCATTCAGGATCCTAGGTTAAAGACTTCCCAGTCGCTCTGTGAGTTGTTCTAGGGAGCAAGCATGAAATGTCTGCCTGAAGCACAGCTGCTCATTTGTGCCCTTTTCCTAATTCTTCAAAGGGATACATCTCTGGACTTGATGTTTCTAGCTGTCAGCACACGTGCGTGCACGCACACGCGCACACACACACACACACACACAAGCACATGTACGAGTGAATAAACATCCAAGCTACAGATGATAGTGAGAATACTTCCATCCTATCCATCTTTCTTTCCTCTGTGCACCCTCACAACTGAAGACTCATGCCTTTTGTTTTCTTTACAAGGTTAGAAAAACAAACACAAGGGAGGCCTGTGTCAGGGAAAGCAGAGGGCTGGAGGTTCCGCCCTGGGAAAATCTCTAGTAGAGACATCTGAGCTCTTTGGAGCAACTGAGCCAAAAGCATAGTGAATGGCATGGGGTGTGTGATTGTGTGTGTGAGTGTGTGCGAGAGAGAGAGTGTGAGAGAGAGAGAGTGTATGTGAGTGTGTGTGTGCGTGTGTGTGTGTGAGAGAGAGAGAGAGAGAGAGAGAGAGAGAGAGAGAGAGAGAGAGAGAGAGGGAATGTGTGTGTGTGTGTTGTGTTGAGCTTTGGGCCCAATGGGACCAGAAAGGAGGTGGACTTCTTTGCTTCTCCTTCATACCCATCCTCTCTCCATCTGGAAGGAGCAGGCCAAGGAGGCCTCGGCTCAGTTTGTCAGCTTAAAGCCTGCTCAGGCTTCCAGAGAGTACATGTGGTTGAAATAGAAGGTTCAGTTCCAAGCTTTAGAGCACTGGTTCTCAAGCTTCTTAATGCTGGGACCCTTTAATACAGTTCCTCATGTTCTGGCGATCCCCAACCATAAAAGTATTTTGCTGCTATTTTATAACTGTAATTTTGCTACTGTTATCAATCAGAATGTAAATATCAGATGTGTAGGATATCTGATATGTGACCTCTATGAAACATTGTTTATCTCCCAGAGGGGTTCCAACTCACAGGTTGAGAACGACTGTTCTAGAACTTTCTAGAAAAGACTCCTAAGTACAGCCCATAGTTACAGATATTCTGAAGATGTTACTATCTGAGTAATTTCAGATGGTGTGGTAAACCTCTAAGAAGCCCTGTGAATGTGACTTGTGGACACTCTCCTTCCTGCTTGGGGACACACCCCCTCCCACACAGCTACTACTCTCTAGTTCTTTAATTTCCTGGTCACTTTAAGCAAGCTAATCCCTTGTCCCAGTTTGTCTCTGCTCCAACTAGCTAGTTCATCTACAGAGCTGCCCTGGAGGCCAGGGCTGGGAAGCAGCATAGCCTCCTGGGAAAAGGCTCAGATGACTCCGTGCTGATAGGCATCTTTAGGTCCACTGACACAGTAACACCTAAGCCAAGGAATGCCAGGAATTGCTCCTCACGGTAGCACAGGCGCAGTACACTGGATGCCTGGGGCTGGAGGCTCAGCTGAACCTTTTACAAATTCACCGTTTCACATTGTTCTTTTACCTCATACCACTGTTAGCCCCAGAGTTTGAAAGCCAGTCAGAGTTTCAGAGATCCTATGTCACTTTGAGAGCATGAGCATGTGTGTATGCCTCTTTTGCATGAGCCTCTGCTGTTTGGGTTTAGAGGCCACACTAATTATGTATGGTACTATCTTGTTTACTGGATATGGTGGGGCATCCCTGTCAACATAGCACTTGGGAGGCAGGAGGACTGCGTATTTAAGACCATCCTGTAATATATAGCAAAACCTTGCCTCAGAAAATGAAGAATGGGATGTAGCTTGGAGAAAAAGATGTTTGGCCAACAAAAGCCTCTCCCTAGCTAGTACTCACTGTAAAATCTGCAAAAATAACGTTTTACTTGTAACTTCACTTTCCCAATTTAGAATCTGTCTTTAACACTTTCAATGGACGGTACTCAACATCAGAGACCTTAAAATACTAGTGAACAGGGGCTGGAGAAATAGCTCAGTGGTTAAGAGTTTGAACTGCTCTTGCGGAAGTCTTGAGTCTGGTCCCTAGCACTCCTGAGAAACAGCTCACACTGCCTGAAACTCCAGCTCCAGGGGATTCCCCTGCCCTTCTTAGGCAGCTAGCCTCACACACACAGACACACACACAGGCACACACACACAGAGGCATGCAGACGCACACAGATACACAGTCACACACACAGATATACAGGCACACACACAGATACACACACATATACACACACACAATTAAATTTTAAAAACAAAAACAGAGCTGTTACAAGCTCTGGTTAACAGAGGACCCCATTCAGCCTCATTGGCTGCCAGAAGGAACAGAAAAGAGTAAGGAGGTGAGACCTGAATCAGGAATGAGAACTCTCATTTATAGGAAACTGACATATAAGACACACATCAGGGTGGGTGTGCAAGTCCCCTATCCACAACCACTTGTCTTCCCTCAAGAAAGTCACAGATCGGTAGCATAGCATGTCCCCTGGAAGACAGACCCCCATTCTACATTCTAGCTTCCTCTGGGTCCCGGAGGAGACACTTGAGCTACCTAGCCTTAGGAACCCCTCTATCAGTCAGGTCAGGGCTGATCTAGTTAACCTTTAGTCCCTCGAGGCTTGAGGTTCTCTGAGTTATGTGTGACCTGAGTTGATCATCAGCTGGATTCGGAGAAGGATCAGCTAGGTGGTACATGGAGCAGGAAGAAAGCTTGTTTGGGTTTATGTTCTAGAAGATGGCAAAGAGTGAGAACATGGGCCAGGGAGGGTCTTGTGCTGCCTCAACTCATAGTGGAAAGTATTAGAGTGAGTGTATTCATGTAGGAGACCGGAGAGACCCAGCTTTACAATGGCCTGCTCCCCCAGTAACTAATCCAGTCCTTCAACCCTGGGCCCAGAGAAACCCATCATCCCTCCTAACAGCACGGCCACATGGCAGTCAGATGTCAGTGTGAGTTTCAATCAGCAGAATCTTAGTCTTAGCCACTCATTTATATGCAGCCACAGGTTCCCTGCAGTCAACGATAATTTTACAGCCCTTCCAAGTCCCTGGGCCTTTCGCTTCCTTTCCATACAAGTGAGTAACTTCTTCCTTACCTATGACCTGATCACCTGCCTTGCTATTTCCTTACTCTTCGTAGATCCAACATTCTCTATTTTGCCCTGCTTCCTTGTGCTCAGGACCATCTTGACAAAAAAAAAAAAAAAATGCTCAAAGGAAGTACACTAGCCAAGGAATTGCCCTTCAGCAGTGACAGCAGCAGTGTCATCTAAACCGAACATTTGAATGTCCTAATGTAGACACATACTTACTTGTGCATGCACATACACATGTGTGTTCACACACACACACACACACACACACACAAACATACACACACCCCACAAAGCAAATCCTCATATTTCCAAGGCCATGGTTTCTACTCAGGCTTGTGGAAACTACAGTTCATTCCTTTCCTTCAGAAGCCTTTTATTTTTTTACTGTATCAGACCTAGTAACTATCCCTATTTCGTGAGATTTCATCCCAAAGCATAATTCTGTCATTCGAAAGACAGCTCCACGAAATCACAGATTGGAAATACATTAAATGAATCCTGTTTTAGGGCTTTCTTGGCTTGAAGTTTTACTTTCTCGCTACACGAGCTTCCACAAAGTCCCTCCCCTGTCTCCACGGTGCCAGAAAACTCTTTCCCACAGGACACAGCTGATCGGTTTCCCCAGGACTGTGGAGCCTTGTGGCTTCTCCTGCCCAGTCTCTCAGGACTACAGGGTCCCTGCCCAGATCAATACAGGATTCCAAGTCATGCAGGAACAAGATGGCACATGCTGAAGCTTTGTCTTCCCATTGTGGCGGTGAGGCAGGTGAGGCAGCCTGCAGCTTCGTATGCTTTAAGAAACTCTTGGGCTGGGACGAAGCTCTACGGTAGAGCTCTCTGCCTAGCTCACCATGGCTGCAGCCGTGGCAAGCAGCCGCCCTTCTAAACCAGGTGCCCACAGTGATTTCAGAATCCAGCAAGGCGAGGTGAGACGCACATTAGTAAGGAATGTTCCCTTATCATCAAGAGAAAAACTTCCTAATTGATTGCAGAAAATTAAGAAATTATGTTTTTCACAATTAAAGGACAACAATTTAGTTATCATTAAACAAGATTTAACAACCGAGAACAATCAACTTGGGCCTGAGAACTATAATTTAATTTAAAAGTAGCCATCTGACCTCCGGCCTTCCCTGGCTCACACTTGGGACAAAGTAGCCAGGAATCAGAGACATGACACAGCAGTTTAGAGACACCTGAGAAGGGAGACAATCTCTAAAATCACATGACTTCTGTACCTGTCTCCTGCCTGCTGCTCCATGGGGCCCTCCACAGCAGAAATACCCAAGGCCTGTTTTCCTCCTTGGCCTTTCCCATGGAAAGCGGGCTGATGGTTCCATGTCCAGGTCCAGCTGTGGCCATCAGCCAGACCTTAGAGTTCTCTGAGTAGAAAAGGGATTGGCCCATGAGTGGCCGGTCCTGCCCCCTCCAGGTGCAGCTGGATTGCAGCCTAGTTCATTCGTCCAACTAGCTGGCCGGTCATGACCCACAGACAGACAGACAGACAGACAGACAGACAGACAGATAGGCTCAGGAACGGGAGTATGACTCACTCACAGATAGGAAATACCGGTTTTTTTCCCCCACTGCTATGCAAATGCACTATGGGTGGAGTTTTACCATACACGGATGTGGACAGCAAAAATCCTAGCAAAAATGTGTCTTTAACATACATTTCACTTGGTCAAATAAGCTCCACCCACATACCAATCGTTAAAGAAAATTGGAATGAGCTTGATGGGAAGGGGCCGTTTCTAGCTCCCTGGTGTATATGAATTGCCAACGGTTTCAGTGCTGCCTCATCAACTGGGAGCTTCAGCAATTAGTGTTCATATAAAGAGTTAAGCAAACTGACATCCAAGTGTTTGGAAACCACCAGAGACGTCCTTACCCCAACAGTGGGCTTCTGATGGGATGGCCTACACCACCCATCTCACCTGGCTACTTACTGTCCTGGTCTCTGTATAAACCAGCTTCAGATCAATCTCTGGCTCCTCAGGGCAAGAGGAATCCAGGCCACATCAGTTCAAAGTCCACTTCCTCGCCTGTAAAGTGTGGCAGTTGAGTGCTACCTCATGAGCTTGCCAGTAATTTTCACAAACAGGTCCAAAATGACCAAAGCCCCATGTGGAAGGTATCAATGGGACGTCACGATGCTGAGAGTCCAACACTGGGAGTAGCACATGCTTAGCCTGTGAGGTCTTGGATTAGATGCCAGAACAAAACAACCAAAAACAAAAAAAAAAAAAAAAAAAAAGTCTACACTTCTGATTCTTTGCCAACCTTCCCAGGTACATTAAGTGTGTTGGCCTGAGCCAGGCTGCAGGAAAAGCTTCAGGAAATTCTCTGACTTCTATATTACTGATTTCTCTTCTTCAGTTTCGAGCAACAGACGACCCACAGGTTATTGTGTCAGTGGAACAACCCTGAACTAGGAACCCAAAGTGGATATATCTTGATTTGAGCATCATGGCATCCTGGGCTCTTTGCATGTTGTGTACCTTACACTCCTGGGTACCTTGTTTTGTGGTCAAAAGGAAACACTTTAGTAGCCACAGCAGACTTTCTGAATGTGTTTAGAAGTAGGAAAAACAGAACAGAAATAACATTTGCCCCTGTGGGTTAACGGCAGAAGTAGAACCATGTTTGTGAATACCAGGCATGGGACCCAGACACACAAATTGCAGACAGATCCCCAGAACTCTGTGAAGTGCTGGCTTAGGGACTCTCCAGTACGGTTCAGTGTTCCTCTGAGGATAGCTGCACTGATAGAGAAGGAAGTATGCTCAATCAGGAGTGTCTCCTGGCTAGGTGGCTCTCTATACAGTAACATTTGAACAAAAGCTAAGAAGATAATCACTCCCGACTTGAAATCGTCTGCACTACAGGAAGAAAACATTCTTATCTGTTGCTCAGGAACTGCAGTCACCTCGTCTGGCTCACCTGAGGTTTTCAACGGACAAGTGCTCTGTTCCTTGGGATCTCTGCCCTGGATATTCCTTCTCCTGAAAAACCTAAGCTTTTTAGTCTGGCTTCTTCCCACCTGGTCTTATTTCTGGCTACAAAAGTTGCCCAATCTGTCTCCTCCATTCCAGTGAACACTTCTGAAATCCTACAGGAAAACAAGAAATGTGTGCATATGTGCCTGGGCCCAGGGGCACTGTGTTCTGTGAACCCTGCTCCATGAGCCACCCTCTGGGTTCACTTTCTGAGGAACTCAGAGTCTGTTAGAGAACAGGTTCCTGGGAAGAAAGTTGTTTCACAGTTGCATCTGACATGCCTCACAAGTAGTCCCTTAGGCCTGACTCAGTGTCTCTTCCTGCCCTTTTAGTTCTCCATGCCCCAGTGGCTGACGGGAGGAGATATAATCGAAAACACTGGGCCCCAGGAGCTGGAGGTAAACCTTCCTTGATTACAGCATCTGAAACCTGACCCCTTCAACAGATCACTTCTTAAAGCATTCACATTAGGGAATTCCAGTGACTCCACGGTCTGGAGTTAGAATTGCTGAGTTCAAATCCCCACTCTCTTTCCTTTAGAATCAAGACTCTCCCTTATTCTCAGTTCTAGTACCAATTTTTATAGGTATCTCTTTTCTAAACGTTTGCTAATTTGTTTAATTGTGTGTGCTGTGTGTTTGCAGCAAAGTGCTACAGTGGAGGTCAGAGGGCACATTGTTGGAGGGTCGTCTCTCCTTCCACCATATAGGTCCCAGGGAGTGAACTCAGGTCAGCGGATTTGGGGACAAATGACCTGTGGAGTCATCTTGACAGCCCTACATGCATGTACTCATCCATAAAGATGTTTCTTTATTTAAAAGATGATAATTGTAATGGACATAACCGTGTGACGTTGCTGACAGATAGTGATGTGTGTGGGAATTCCAATATTAACATTTACACTTTTTTTATGTGTGTGAGTACACTGTAGCTGTCTTCAGACACACCAGTATGGGCATTGCTTCTCATTACAGATGTTTGTGAGCCACCATGTGGTTGCTGACAATTGAACTCAGGACCTCTGGAAGAATAGTCAGTGTTCTTAACTGCTGAGCCATCTCTCCAGCCCTAAAGCTTATATTTAATTCAGTGATCCCTGGATATATACCAGGAAAAGTTTAATTGTACTGGAGTAGATTAAATTGGAATGCATAAAGAGATTTGATTTCTGTGTGTCTGGGTGCCATGAAAACTCTGTGGTGGGCTGGCAAAGTGGCTCAGTGGGCAAAGGCCCTTGTGGCGAACATTAATGACCTAAATTCAATCTCTGGAGCCTCCATGGAGGAAGATAATAAACAACTCCCCAAAAGTCGTCCTTGTTCCACAAGCCCACCATGTCACATGTGTGCCCACCTTCTTAAAATAAATGATTTAAAAATATTTTTTAAACATATGGCATTTGATATTTGGAGGAAGAAAATATCGTATTTATCCCACAATATAGGAAGCTTGGCCCATTTTTTCTCATGATTTATAGAAGCTGTATTTGGCTTAGAAGTCACCTACCTCCTCCCAGGGTGACAGTAATTATATTCTCTTTAATGGAATTGCTTCAATTACGGCTTTCCCTTGATTCGCCCATCACAGTTGTGACCTTCCTCTTTTTCCTCTAAACTGAGCTGTTTCTCATGATTATTTCTGGGTTAACTGACTAATGGCAAGCGTGCATATAGACATGAAATACTATATTGAGATGTGTTTACATTAGCTGCAGAACTGTGTTGTCTCTGGATAAAAGGGAGTTTCATGAGCAATTTCTGAGGAGAAAGAAGAAAATACAGATACTGTGAGAACAGCACTGGTTTGTGCCAATGGACGTACAATCAATCCCGCTGCACTCGAGGATGGACAGCTTCCACACATCTTTTTTAAAAAGAGTTGAAGCTGGGCAGTGGTGGTGCACGCCTTTAATCCCAGCATTTGGGAGGCAGAGGAAGAGGCAGGAGGATTTCTGAGTTTGAGGCCAGCCTGGTCTACAGAGTGAGTTCCAGGACAGCCAGGACTACACAGGGAAACCCTATCATGAAAAACCAAAAAAAAAGAAAGAAAGAAAGAAAGAAAGAAAGAAAGAAAGAAAGAAAGAAAGAAAGAAAGAAAGAA